>NC_068393.1:18727793-18782793 GCF_023724105.1 Carassius gibelio
CGGTCAGCTCGTTCCATACTGAGATATGAAGCCATACAATTATGTCATAATATTTTTTTTTTTCAGATCTCTGACTGTATTTGGTTTGAGATGATTAATGGAGTCAATGTTGCCAATTATATAATTTAAATAATTTTTATCACAGCTTTTGATCAATAAATTTTATGATTTCGATGAGTATACGAATTTCCCCCCCGATATTTTGACAATTTGAGAAACATTTTAATAAATAATAAAAAAACTGTTAATTAAATTGATTAATTGATAAACAAAAATACATAATTTATTAATTAAATAAATGATTAAATAATAATAATAATAATAATAATAATAATAATAATATACAAATAAAACGAATTAATATATACATTTGGGAACCAAATTAATAAATAATACATGATTATTAACCAAACGGATAAATGAATGAATAAACAAAAATACATGACAAAAATATGCTAATGAAACAAATTAATAAACACATACGATGAATGTATAAATAAAACTAATTAATAGACACATTTAGGAACCAACCTAATAAATGATAAATGATTATTACCTAACTATATTTAACTAAATAAATAAATTATATATATATATATATATATATATATATATATATATATATATATATATATATATATAGCTGAGAATCATCTTTATACAAAGTTTGGTAAAAAAAAAAAAAAAAATCTTGAATACAAAAAATTTATTGGTGATTTAAAAAAAAATCTATTGTTTTTGCCTATTCATGTATTTTTTTATTTTTTTAAGAAATTGAGTCCAGATGTCCATAGCATAACTTATGAATGAAATATCCGTTTTTTTTATGTCTAAAACTATAATTTTTTCCTAAAACTTTTTCTTGTGTCTTAATAGGCTAAAACAAAAATCTTAAGCTGAATATGTTGTTACAAGGGATCTAGGGCCAACAAACAGAAATTCATATCTTGTACGCAAGATGTAAAAGAAGAAGGGAGAAAACAGAACTGAGCTCTACGGTAAAATAGATTTTCATAGCAGCAGAGTGACTGTGGAAATTTAGACCATGGCGTTGGATGATCTGACCAAGAGGAAGCATGTAGATGAAGAATAGAAGTGGACCAAGGACAGAGCCTTGAGGCACTCCACGAGAAAAAGTGACAGAATGACATTTGGAATGATCAGTGCTAATGAACTGTTGCTTGTCTGAGAGATATGAACACAGCCACTGTAAGACAGTATCAGTAATTAAATTACTGGCCTACTTTTGAGTTATTCATCCAAATTCAATGTTACAGTAAATTACATTTTTATGACTGGACTCCAATGTGTGATTTCAGTGTTTTCATCCGAATCCAAACTCCTGACTGCTAGTCCAACTCATCGATCTAGTATTCTATGTCTCAACTCGCAGTGTCTCCACTGTGTTCATGAAGCCGGTGTTTATCTTGATGAAAGCCCCCGTTCATCTGAACCTTAGTCAGACGGAGCAGAGCTGAAGCTGACAGCACTTGCCGGGTTCAGATTTTCTCCAAAGCACACAAAAACATTTAGATGGAAGCGTGGAACATGTTCTGACAGATGATTCCTGAAATATAAACAAGCCAGTCGCTGCTCTCGCTGTTGCGTAACAAACACAGACGACTGGAAAAAAGGTTTGGATGGGATGCTGAACACTTTCAAACCACCTACTGTCTCTCAGGAGAACATCTGAGACCGCTTAGGAGAAGTTCAGCTGGTGAGTTTGTTTCTTCATCAGATTTGGAGAAATAGCATTGCATCAGTGTCTCACCAATGGATGCTCTGCAGTGAATGGGTGCCGTCAGAATGAGAGTCCAAACAATAATACAATAATCCACAGCACTCCAGTCCATCAGTTCACATCTGGAGAAGACAAAAGCTGCGTGTTTGATCTTAAAGGAGTAGTTCACTTCCAGAATAAAAATCTCATGATCATTTACTCTCCCTCATGATATCGAAGATATTTTCAGTCACAAAGAAATTAGGGTTTTTAAGATCTTCCAACTTGATTATGTCATGCATGAAGTCTAGCTAGTGCAAGACGAGCAAGTCTTGGTTAAAAAGTATATGAAAGTTTTTTTTTTTTTTTTTTTTTTTTTTTTTTTAGAAAATGTGTGACTTTTATTCCTTTGCTTGGGTCATGTAGAACTGCACTGAAACTGCAGTTTGGATCTTCAGCCCACTGGTCCCCATTTAAGTCCATTATATAGAGAAAAATCCAGGAATGTTTTCCTCAAAAACCTTAATTTCCTTGCAACTGAAGAAAGAAAGACATGAACTTCTTGGATGATGTGGGGGAGAGTAAATTTATCAGATTTCTATTCTGAAATTGAACTACTCCTTTAATGAATTAGTTTTAAAGGCCTCAGCTGAAATGTGTAAAATGAGTTTGTAGTAAATATAAATTATGTTTACAAGTGAATTAAATATTAAAATTAATAAGCTGTAGGATGCTAATTTTGTCCAAATTTTCCTTTTTTTCTCAGACTTAAAATTTAGTACTCAAAAAGCATATAACTAATTGAAATCATGGAACTTGTACAACTAATCAACATTTTATTAAAGGCTTAACAAAAATGAGGGTCCTATGAAATCAGTATTATTTCTTAATTTTTTATCTACATTTTTTTTGGATACAATTTTAGCAATCAAAAAGCATGTCTAGCAAATTGAAATCATGACATTTATGCAAAAAAATAAATAAAAATAATATATATATATATTGTAAAGGTTTTACCATAATTAAAAAAAAAAAAAAACAATTCCAAAGTTTCCCCTTTCTTTTTTTCTGTATTCAATTTTAACGGTTTAATTAAATTTTATTTAGACTTTATTTTATTAGAATTTATTAAACTTGAACAATTTAATAGTTTATTCAAATTTCAACAATAACAAAGCCCTATGAAATGTTTTATTTTCTGTTTTAAAAAGCTATGAAACAAATCAATCATTAAGACGTTTTTTTCTCTCTGTTTAAATCTAGATTAAAAACACATCTCTTTCGCCAAGCATTCGAATAATGTTTCTTTTTAATTGTGAGTGTAGTTGCATCTGTTCAAAGTTGCATTTTTATTCATTAGCTTGGGTTAAACTAATTTTACTTTGTTGGATCAGCAGCTATGCTAATGATGTCTGTATTTTGTTTCTATGTTTCGCCACGGGATTTACATCCCGTGGTAACTAGGATTTACACAAGCTCCAGTCTGGATCCAGAACACCTGAGAAGAGATGATGCTGACCCTCAGAGGACCCCAGATGATGCTAACCTTGAATCAACAAACAGAACTAACAATTATTGCTAAATGTGTGACTGAATCATATAATAACTTAATAATATTGATAGTTCATCGTTTAGCTGACTACGTCTTGTATTATTATTATTATTTTTTTCTAAAATCCTGTCAAATGTGCACAAACTACTAGCTACTACTAAATATTGTAGAAACATAATTTTCTGTAAAGTTGCTTTGTAACGATTTATTTTGTAAAAAGCGCTATACAAATAAACTTGAATTGAATTGAATTTTTAACTTCAAACCATTGCTTAAATACGAGTCCATAATTCATAACAACATTTCCTCCAGCGATAAAATCCTAAGTCTCTCACATCAACGTCCAGCCACATATTTGTTTAGAGCTGTGCTTGATCTGTGCAGATTTCTCTCCTGATTCAGACCAGAACATTTTTTCACTGGAGGAAGTGTTATTATGGATTGTGAACGTGTATTTTAGTTAAAAACGTCTTGGATTCATTTTAGTTTTTGTCTTCTCCAGATGTTAACTGATGGACTGGAGTTCTGTGGATTATTGTGATGTTTTTATAAGCTGCTTGAGCTCTCATTCTGACGGCACCCATTCACTGCAGAACATCCATTGATGAGACACTGATGCAGTGCTACATTTCTCCAAATCTGATGAAGAAACAAACTCATCTTCTTCTTGGGTGGCCTGAGGATGAGTAATCTTCCAGAAAATGCTCATTTCTGGGTGAACTAATCCTTTAAAGTTAATATTCAACCACTTTAATCAAATCGTCTATTCATTTTCAATGAGATTCTGTTATGGAATTATATGACGAACGTTTCCTTAACAGATTCCTAGATTTAAGAGCAAAGACCCATTTTCAAGTGTTGATTTTGTGGCCTATTGTCACACTGTAAAGAGTTTATTTCTAACTCCAAACCGCAGCTTCGATTCGGTTGATCTGCAAGTCAATGATGTGCTGATCCAAATGGCCCAAAAACAATTCCATGAAGAAACAATAAACAGAAAATCCTCCACTTCATCAAGTTAATCGTCAAGTCATTACCACATTTTGTGGAAAAGTAAAAAAAAATGAATCTGTCCCAGTTTTTCTGAGTCTGACATCAATAAACTGAAAAAAAGGGCCAGACACAATCTCACTGACTGACGATGCTGCACTTAGGCCACATTTCAGCCAAAAAAAAAATTAATCAAGTCTGCATTAAACATCTGAAATGAGAAACAGGCGAGCAAGAAATGTGAAAAGTCACACGTCACAATCAGATGTCAGCCGCTTTGTTGGGAACCGACGTCAGCTCAATGTTAAATAATCACAGTTCCCTTTCAGTCGATCACTCTCGACACCACTTCAGTGACCAACGAATATGGAATATGGGATACTGCTTCAATAGCCCCCTGAAGATGCCTGATTGTAGTCGTGCTGTCCTTTCTGCAGCAAGGGCTGGAGCGAAGGCTTTCTCCCTCCACTCTCAAAGTCCAGGTTGCTGCTATTGCTGCGTACCATGACCCCGTGAATGGAAAGTCTTTGGGTAAGCATGACCTCATCGTCAGGTTCCTTAGAGGGGCCAGGAGGTTAAATCCTTCCCGGCCCCCCTATATACCCTCTTGGGACCTGTCTCTAGTGTTTAAATCACTACAGCAGGGCCCATTCGAGCCTTTGCATTCGGTTGTGCTAAAGTTTCTTTCATTGAAAACTCTGCTCCTGCTTGCACTCGATTCGTGCCTAGAGTTCGGGCCGGCTGACTCCCAGGTAATCCTGAGGCCCCGGCCTGGCTACGTGCCCAATGTTCCCACTACACCCTTCAAAGACCAAGTGGTGAACCTGCAATCGCTGACCCTGGAGGAGGCTGACCCAGCCCTGGCTTTGCTCTGTCCCGTCCGTGCATTGAGGTGCTAAGTAGACTTGACACAAAGCTTCAGGACCTCAGACCAGCTCTTTGTCTGTTATGGAGGCCGGCAGAAGGGGAGTGCTGTCTCTAAGCAGAGGATGGCCCACTGGATTGTGGATGCCATAGCCCTGGCTTATCAGACTCAGGATGTGCCGTGCCCGTTCAGGTTGCGAGCTCACTCAACTAGAAGTGTTGCATCCTCCTGGGCGCTGGCTCGTAGCGCCTCGCTGACAGATATTTGTAGAGCTGCTGAGTGGGCGACCCCTAACACGTTCGCTAGGTTCTATAGCCTTTGTGTAGAGCCGGTATCCTCCTGTGTTCTCACCTCAAACGGGTAGTGGCACTGAGAGGCCCCGGTTTGTGTTGGCTTGCTTAAACTGCTCCAGAGTGTCCGTACTGTAGACCCTGTTGACATCCTCCATCACCCTAAGCAGCTGGACCCATGGAAGGTGGGTTTCATATTGAGACCTAATCTGTACTCATATGTGTATAGTCCACGGTATAGCCTTAGAGCCTGTGTTTCCCCAGCAGACTTCTGCCTTCTCAAGAGGGTTTTAAATCACCTCAAATTTCTCTGTATACTCCTAAACGGATGCTATATGTGCATTTGCTTCCGAGACCTCCTTAGGGAAGGATGGGGCTTCCGCAGCGTCCCGGCTCCAAGCGGACCAGGTACGTTTTCCCAGTGTTATCCAATCTCACCCAGTGAGGTAGTGCTTTGACAATGGTGAGTGGAGCTACTTGTTCTGAGCCCTGGCCTACACCTAATAGGTGCGCAGGTGGCTCGCACAGGGCACTGGTACGGGCAGAAACCATGGCGCTTTGATAGGGATCCCATATTCGTCGGTCACCGTCTCGGTTACATATGGTAACCCTCGTTCCCTGAAGGAGGGAATGGAGACGCCACGTCCCATCGCTATGGTTGCTGTACCGCCGCTGAGCTGGCGGGTCCCCGGCTCGGCTCCTCAGCAAAAAACTGGTATGCATTGCACCTGCTGCCCTCTTATACTCACGCAGTGATCAGCGGCAGCTGGATGCAATAATTGCATGCCAATGCGCATTGGCTCATTTAGTTTACACTCGAAGTAGATTGGTCTATCGAAGCGATATCCCATATTCCATATTCGTCCATCACTGACATGGCGTCTCCGTTCCCTCCTTCAGGGAACGAGGGTAACCATACGTAACAGAGAAGTTTTTCAACATCAACACGTGTGCATTTTTCTGCAGTCTGAGTTTGTTTTGATGGCAGGTTCAACAGGTGAATAAGCCCACGAACAATTCACATACGTATACAGTTCAGTAATTTACAACTGTACTGAACCAAACTGAACAACTAGTTGTTAATTATGTGTTTAAATGCATATTAGAATTGTGAAATCACAGTGAACCAAGTATGTTTTGACTCATTAGGGTTGCCAGATCTTACTAATTAAAAAACAGCGAATAAGAACAAAGCCCATAACAAACTTATCTCCAAAATATATGAAATTTCTCAGCTGATACGATTCAGAATGATATCTGCCGATACTGATAGTTTGGCTTTAAGGGAAAACTAAAAAATTCACTGCATAAATAGGCTACATTATAAATCATAAGCTCTCTCTAGAGTTTCTTTATAGCTAACACTGGATAATTTTCCTGAGGTGAATGCAATGTTACGTGACATTGTTGACAAGCTGTTTTATTTGACCTCTTTCTTTCAGTTGAAACACTGATTGAGCGATTACACGAGACGTGATACATTTCAGTGAGTTGTACTTTATCTTTCAAAACCTTCTGATGTTCATTCATGTTTATTCTGTGCTATAACTTGTAATAAAGTGGAAGAGTCTCGCCCTTGAACTGAAGCTGCTACAGCGATCTGTCGTGCAACATTTAAGAGCATCAAAACTGCATTTATTGTTTGCATTTATTTTGTGATAACATGTACATGTTTGAAAGCTGAGACTATGTTTCTTATCATAAGTAACAGAGCACAAAGCTCTTTATGATAATTGTATTGGAGGCGTGCTACAAATTATGTTTTGTTGAAGGGAAAACTGTGGCTCTGGCTTGAAATGTGGGTCAATAAAACCTGTATCAATAGAGCTATGTTAATGCAATATTACTGCTTTACTTCGGACAGCTTTAAATTTTACACAAGAAACATTTTCTTCAAGGAAGTTGGTGTTTCACAAGCTTTTCTAATTGATAGTATTTGCTTTAAAGTGTGTACGTGACTTATATAAACTTAAAGGGTTGCACGATACTAAATCATGATTATTTCGCTAAAGAAATTACAACTGCCACCATTAATCACAACTGGTCTCATTTCTTTTCATATTTCACTAGAATTAATGCAAAAAATGTTTTATCATATGATATTTATCATATGCATCTATACTCTTTACATAATAAAAACTATTAAAATCTTCAAAAAGCATATTTGAAAAGCTCAAATGGTGCAATTTCATTTGAGCAGGATCTCTTAATAGAGATCGCTAAAATCCAGCAGAAAATGCATATGTTTAAAATAAAAGCTCTGGGTGATTTGAACTCTTGAAATCTGGCAACCGCAACCATGAAAACCTGTGGAGGCTTGTTAAAATAAAATTAAATAAACTTGGCATTGAGGAAACGTTTGGATGTTTGGCGATAAATAAAAATCCTGTAAATGTTCCTGTAAAAATCATTGTCTTATGATATTAAAATTGAGCAAACCAACAAGCTTGTGCTACAATATTGTAATTTTGCTCAATAAATGGCTATGAGTCAAGACTAATATCACTTATACCTAACCTTGCTTATGTCTAGATTTAAAAGACGCATATTTCTCCCACCCCAGGATTTGTCATTTTCTCATTCTTTCCGTTCTGCTTACCATTTTCTAACATATAATGGCTGAATAAGGGTTTGAAATAGTGTTTTTGGCTCTTAACAGACATGGTTAGTCTGAAATGTTCTTCAAAATATTTAGTTTCATGGATGTGGAATGATATAAAAGTCATTACAGCGGTCGAGAGAGTGAATACTTACATTTTTGAATGAACTTTTGCTTTTATGCTACTCACGACTTGTGGTTTGTCATCACATTAAACCATTACATTTTTCCCAAATAACTGTTTTTTCTTTTTTTTTTCTTCTTCATGTTAATGTTTCTGGAGTCTATCTTAATAGTTGGATTTTACTAATAAATTGACCGATTATTAAAATGTTAAATAAAAGTAATTTATTATTTTTGAAAATTGGAAATGATTAGATTTTTTTCCACAAATTTTATATGTCCCAAAGTTTTCCATTTTCAATTTTTTATGGATTCTTTATTCTGTATTTTATGAACCAAAATACATTTTGAAGATTAAAAAACAATCAATCGAATTCACAAAACTTTAATTATTAAAAAGTTATCTTATCTAATGAGCTGAAATTGATTAATTACAAATTTAAATAAATTTTTAGGGCAATCTGAAATCCACTGAATTTATTTTTATTTTAATTCATTTAGTTTTTATTGTCTGGAATCCATTTGAATGGTTAAAATACATTTTAGCAATCAATTAAAATTGAAATAAAACTAATTAATCAAAATATATTAAATAAAAGTTTACACATTTTTTAATTTATGGCCTTATAAGATCCATTGGATTATTTTCCATTTTAATTTATTAAATTAAATTTTAAGAATTAAAAAAAAAATCTTATTAATCTTATCTTATTGATTTTATAGGATTTAAAAAAAATGTTTTCTTATAACAGAACTTTATTAAATGTAAAATCAGAAGAATTTTTACACCTCCGCATGACTCTCAGGAGAATGGATCTTCAGATGCCAGTAGAATC
Organism: Carassius gibelio; assembly: GCF_023724105.1. Taxonomy (NCBI): domain Eukaryota; kingdom Metazoa; phylum Chordata; class Actinopteri; order Cypriniformes; family Cyprinidae; genus Carassius; species Carassius gibelio. The sequence goes on from NC_068393.1 coordinate 18,736,769, forward strand.
ATCACAAAACCTGAAAACTGAGTTAAAACCAGTTCCAGACCACACATCGCCCAATATGTCCAGCTTTGCTCAAGATCAAGGTCAAAACAGAAAGACGCTATAATGAACTAAAAGCTCGGATTGACATCCAACAGCAAATGTGTTTTTCCAGTAATGAGACTCTGACAGCATCACTATGAACTGCAGTAAACCGGTCCTCAGGTTTGGTGGACAGAAGTGCAGGCTTGTCTGGCATCAAACGTCGGTATTTAGTGGAACAACATGTTGGCGTGTCAATGGGCCAGTGCTGCTAATGTAATCGAGAAGGTGTGCGTTTGGAGCGAGCGAATCAATGCTGGGCATCGTGGTTATGATGACGATAATTCAGCTGGCCGAGAGCCTCGAGCTGGAGCACAGACAACAAAAATGAGATCCAAAGAACATGAAATAGCGCTGACCGCTTCCACAGCTGCTGCTAAGAGTTTTATACTCTTAATGAGAAATGCAACAGCGTTTGATTGAGTCAGACTTGGCTCTGTCAGCTCGCTCTGACGATATGAGGACGAGCAGAAGAAATACAAGCCCCCTGAGGGCTGTAATCAGCTGGAGCTGCTGAAGACGACGTCTCACTTCAATTCCTCCAGTTTAGGTTGAAGCAATAAGCCACGAGAGCTGCTTCGCGGCTATGTCGCATGGAGTCCAATTTTGTGCAATTGAGCAGAAACTACATATGGGACAATTAAAGTTATATTTGGTATGAACGCTCTGAGTAATCATTGGTTCTTCAATGGCTGCAAACCAAGTTAAACCCAACAATCGATTGATATTCAATGCAACTCGTCAAACTTACAGAATTCAAATGATTGTGTGCACTAGTTTTTACTCTATGTGAATTTCTAATGTAAAAAAATTAATCGTAGGGGGTAAGGATTTTACTTGAGGAACCCGACTGTTCTCTCAGATCTGAACACCATTGTTTAATATGTTCTCAACGTGACAAACAATCGTCTGTTTACTTTTGCATGAGTCAAAATAGTGCAACGGTGGAATAAAACACTAAACGCTGGATTATTTGCTACATATGTCATGAATCACATGAGTAAGACGAGAAGAATCACTGACATGCCCATCATCCGCCATCTCATCTAAACCATTCCAACAACGCGTGCCAATCCCAAAAAGAGTCGCTGCCAGGACTTGAGCGTACACATCAAACCCAGATGGCACTGTTACACAACCAAAACATTTTATCAGCTCCTCTGAAATGCATTTTTTAGACGCGAGATCTAGGTTCTGGCAGGAGAGTCTGGACTGAATTTCCAGCCTGAGGTGGGCAGCAGGTCGGGGCAGAGGTTGGATCAGTGCGCCGCAGTGGAGGAGGGTTTCCTTTCGCAGGTGTAAAGACATTCCCTCAAGGCAAAGGAATTTATGGGTTTGCACAGGCTTGGCGTGCCGCTGGAGCTCGGGGTGGAGGCGTGGCGGAGAAGGGCTGGAATACCAGGTGCGAAGGTATTGTTATGCCTCCAAACGCCAATGGAAACTATTTTTCTGCCCTAATGGAAAAAGCAAATAGATGCATTGCACAAGGGATTTTCCTCCTCAGCATTTTTTTTTATCTTGCTTTCCAGTAGAAATGACAAAACATGCTCATTAGGTTCCAAAAACGTCTTGTTTTTTGAGAAACCGATAAAAGTGAGTTTTTACCACTTAAATTAGAACAAATATCTGTCAATGGAGCCCAAAAAATAAGTAAAATCTATGTTTGAGAAATCAAGCAGATTAATGCTTTAAAAATGTTTTATATTTTCTTAGCTGTCCCTTTAGAAATGGAAACCACCAACAACAACCTAAGAAGCCTTGTATTCTGAGAAATCGACCAAAATTAAGTGGGTTTATGATTCAAATGAGAAAAAATATATCAATGGGGTTGGGAAGATTAACTTGTTTTCGGTTTGAATTCAGGTTCTTTTTCTGAACCCCTTCATTTTTGACCATTTCGCACAAAACAAGACTGCTTATGGATCTCATCTATCTCACACAAACTATAAAACGAGTCTCGCCGTCTGCACAGGTTTTGTTTTCATAATCATGTTGGAATACGGAAGGAGATCCAGGATTCTTCAGCGATGAGGTCAAGTCATCCACCTGTTGTTGGCCCTGGGCGAGGAAAAACCATAAAAAGGTGTCACAACACCTGGTTAGCCTTCAGCTACAGCTCCTACACCGTCCAGATCTTTTCTCAAGTGGTCCACGGTGTAGAAGCCAAAGGACATTGAGTACTGTAAAGATGCTTGAGGAACAAAGTTATCAACACAGATCCAAGAGCTCAAACTGACCTTCGTTTAAGTCTTCAAAAACTAAAAAAGACACTTTGAACTGGTTTGAAATGTGCAAGTTTTGCTCAATGCAAAACACTAATGGCTAATCGATGCAAACAAAGAACTGACTCTGAAAACCAACAAACAGCATAGGTCAGGTTCAACCAGATGAGTTTATGTAATTTAAAAAATATGTCTGTTGAGTAACAGGCACCCCACATCTGCGGTTGAGTGTTGCAGGACTTTTATTATGTCACTCTCAAGAAATCATTATGAATAGAAAGAGGCGGTTGGAAATATACCAATGGCAGTTATTTGCAGCACACAGACAGATGCGGTCGACATCTGAGAAATCACAACAAGCAACAGGTTGAGTAGCAGGTTGCTCATTAGAAATGTATGCTACGTGAAGCATTACTATAACTAAAACCTGAATGGAAAAGCTTGATGTTTGCATAAACATAAGTCATAGATATAGACAAAACTGACATGAGTTTATGCACTTTATGACAAGTTTCGATCATTTGGGCACAAAGACTCCTGGGAAGCTGAGATAACCCAAGATAGAAACTAAAGGTTCTTGCATACTTGTAACTAAATTAAAATTTTAATGTAATTTTTCACACGAGTAGATTTTATACAAAGTCAATGCAAAGACACTAATAGAGGCGAATCCACACCAGATGATGCAAAAGACGCAAAAAGCGCGACGCTTTTGTGGTTGCGCATATGCAAGATATTCGCCTCAATACTGTCTTTGAGCAAATTAAAAAAAGTCAACTCGAGTGGAAAATTCACCTGACGCTTCCTGCAAGCCAATCAGCGAAGAGCTTATTGGCACATCTGGTTGAATCACAAAATGTAGGAGCGCGTTGTTGCTGTTTGTGAGCACCCCAAAATTATATGGTATAAATTCACTGTGTTGTGTGTGCCTCTGTATGGTGCTGTGGACTCGTCTGCGTTTGGCTCTCCGACATTTTTGGGACTTCCACAACGGATACTAAGCAGCAATCGTATTTATCCTCACCATGGTTATACTTGCGGGATTTTTTTCTCTTATTGCGAATAAAAAGATAGTGACGTCAAAAACATCCAACGAATAATCTAGAGCAAAGGATGCGATGGGTATATTCACTGCGTGTTTGGTGTTAATAGCTAGGTTGGACCAGTCTCGCCGATACTGATTAATTAACTGATAGTTTTTAAAATGGATACTGAACACAAATTAAATAGTGATCTGTAAAAAAAAAAAAACAGTACTGAACAATACTAGTAGTAGTATAACAATAAAAGTAATGATAATAATAATAATAATAGTAATAGTAAATGTTGAAATTACCAAACTCTAATAGGGCCATATGAAATCTGTTTTATTTTTCATAAATTCCATAATGTTTTTTTCAAAATTACGTTATTTCTGTTTAGGTTTTTCTGGACTCTGTTTTTTGTATTTTCAGTTTTTTCCACTCCTTTTTAATAGTTAAATTAAAGTGCATTAATCAAAAAGCAAGTCTAATTAATTAAAATCATGAAACTTATACATTTTCACATCAATTTAATAAAAGTTTAACAAAAATTACATGTTTGGGGCCCTATGAAATGTTTTATTTTTTCTCACCATATTTTTTATTGTTACCGAATTCTGTTTTAAATTCTGTTATGTCTAATTATTTGAATGCATAAAACATCTTTTTTTTCTTAAAGAAGCCTTATGACCCCCCCCCCCCCTTTAAAAATTCTGTGTATTTAAATTTTAATTGTTTTCAAATCAAGGCATCAAACATTAATTGAATTTATCTTTTAATTACTGAAAATTAAGCAAACTTTTTATTTTTTTGGCAAATAAAGGGGATTTACTATTAAAATTAAAATGTTGTGGGATTATTCCTTAAAAAGTAATGTCTGTTTAAACTGTGTAAATGCGTTATGTGAATACCGTTTTTATGAATGGATTGTGCGATTCCATCCGTATTTTTCTCATCGTGGAATACATAGAGCCCAACAATTATACCAGCACAATGTATACTCTCACACTTGTACTGCTTCTATTCTTGAACACTTAATGATTATCTAATCAAAATAAAAGAGCACACACACATACTCCAGACGCGTCACGTTCAACTTCAGCAGTGGTCTAAAACTGTTTACTTATTCACCAAACGGACAAAAGTTTACTTCAAGAATGAACAGTGACGCATAGATGAATTTGAAGTTCGGTGTTTAAAAAAACATCACAAACGTAAAGAGCAATCTATATTATAGCTTTATAAATGAAGCGTACAGACTTTATTAGAGCCAAAGAAAGACAAACGTTTCGAATGAAGATGCTCAATATACAATTCATTATGTACATTAATAATGATTCGGGTGAATATAATGTAATTTAACGGAAAACTATGTGAATTGCACTCTGTTTCTGGGCAGGATTCTGTGTCAGCTGCATTTATCTACGGGTCTGAAGTTTCTTACTCTATTCAGCGTGCAGCATCACATGTCTAAACAAATAGCACATGCTGTCAGTGATTTCAACCACTAGAGGCCGCTCTCGCACTGTATAATGAAAACAGAATTGCAACTGACACATCCTGTAAAACTATTGGCATGGATTTTTGCCGATAACCGATTGTTCCAGAAATCAACTATCGGTGCCGATTAATCGGCAAAACCGATACATCGGTCAATCTCTAATAATGACACTTGCAGAAGTCAGCATGACTACAGGCGAGTCCTGGCGCTAAGTCACCGAACAAAGCATCCTGTTCAGTAATGAATTCGTCATTCTACATGATGTCCCAAAGGTAACGACGCGTACGCATTAAAAACACTACACTGGCTCTTCACCTCTGACAGATGTTGCGCGGTGAAGTCTGCATAGCGTCTAAAAGCAGACACTAGCGTCCCGCTGCAGACAGAATGCGCAAATGGTCCCAGTACAGACAGGAACCGAAACAACCAGGACATTGCGATCTGAAAGAATGATGGCGTTAAAGAGAAAAACCAGATGCTACAACCGTACGTGGCGACGACAAAACACAGCGGCGGCCATGGATGGGAAAATACGCCAACAACGCCATGGACAGGAAAAATCCTGGTGTCCTCACTGTAAACCCAAGATGGCAGCATGCACATGGGCGTCGTCTTGGCACAGGACACGAGATGACAAAATTAATACTGTTCATCATTTCAGAAAAAAGATTTGTGAATTCTGCTAAGTGGCTTGTTAAGGAGCTGACAGCGATCCTCTTGAGGAAGCACACGCAATAGCTTCACAGTGATTTAGATTCAGTCGGGGGCAGTAAAACTTCATCTAGAACACATGTTCCAGCAGTAAACAGCACTCCAACAAGAAGCGACTTGGAACACAGCTGAAGCTGTGAACTTTGACTTAAATGCAAGAAAAGCGCCGCATGGCGGTCTTTCAAGTTCGCGACACATGCGTCCAACATGTGTCTTGGAATCTGAGCATTCATTTTCATGAAACACAAAGTGAGAGTCATTCCTAGCTTAATCATCTGCATCACGGTCATCGCTCGGCACATCTGTCGCTGACAGACCCTGGCGAGCTGCGAATATTTGGCCCGAGCGCAGCATGTTGCTAACCATGTGCAGTTACTGAACATCTGCTTCTGATAGTGTGTACTTGGTACATTCTGAAACTGATGTCTCTCCCACATTTGTCTTGCTTCTGTCGGTCATACCAGTGCATGAAGGAGATTCAGAAATACAGATAATCTCATACTGTACATGAAAATCTGCTATAGGGCTTGATGCTATATGATGCAATAAACACTTGATGCCGCTTTAATGCCAAACATTGTTCTTAGTTCTTGCTCAATAGTTCTTGCTTTATTAACCCAGTACAAAGAAATGGTACTTCTCTCCAGAAATGCTGAAAGTCAATCAGATTGCCAGGTCAAAAAAAGTCTAAAAGCTTGTCACTTGTCCCAAAACAGCTACTTTAAATAATTATAAATATGGGAAATATGAAGTCAACAATATAGTGATGATTCATCATTTCTGCATGATTTGTACACCTCCAGAAGGTTTTTCCAGCTGGATTAATGTTCCTCTGATTATTCTTCAATACAGGTGAAAGGCTAAAAGTTACTAATGATTATTATACAGGCCGTTTGTACTAGGGTTGTTAATGATTCATTAATCACTGCTCATATGTTGTTAATAATTTAACTGATCAAGAGCAGTAATAATAAGGCAAGCAAACACCAAATAATTAAACTAAACCAAATATTTTGCAGCAGCAGTTCATGGCCAAATTCCAGTAATCAACATCATTATGTACACAGCTTATAAATATTGCTAAATATAATGACGATAAATACAGTTGACATTAACAACACTAATAAATCAATGGAACACTTCTAATTTATGCACAAATTAATGTTTTATCAACATTCCAATACTTTTGGCATTGTTTATTAGTACACCAGCCACTCACAAGCAGCCTGGCAACCATTTCAGCCAATCACTGTGCTCCTGGAACTCACTCGACCAATCACAAGCAATCAGCCAACCAACCACTAATGCACTCGCTCACTATAGCCAATCACAAGCACCCCAGCAACCCCTCCAGCCAATCGCCAGTGCCCACTCTGCCTCCATATATGGAATGCTGTGATGTCATGACGGGAGGCGTGTTCAGTTAACAATCTTTTCCTCTTCAATGACATTAATTAAGCTTATTAAAAGAGAACAGAGAGTAATAATGAAGGGTCCAGGATCCCGCAGTCTGACAGACTGTTCTCCCAGCTCTCTGGCATCACACTGAAAACACAAATTAAATAACAGCATCCCACTGAGCAGCAGCAGAAACCATTGCTGGACCAAAGCACAAGTCATTTATCATCAGCCTCATCCATCAGCTGAGAAGAAAACCCTCAACATCACTGTACTGACTGCACTTAGCAAGAGCGCCGCCATGTGGCTCAATGCAGAACTACAGACAACTGGGATGAAAACAGCATGTTTTTAGCATACATGCACCAGGGCTGGATTCACGATACACTCTTAAAAATACAATTCTTTATTCTTAAATAAAAATCAAAAATAATAATTAATAAATTAAAAAAGTAAAAAAATAAAACAAAAATAAAATAAAAGTAGTCTAGTTTTCTAACTTAAATTAAGAATATTTTGTATTCCCAAAAACATTTCTTAAGAATGTAAAATTAGCCATGAATTATATTTTTAATTAATATAATTAATATGATGACTCATACACTGAACTTTAATAATTAGATATTAAATAATAGTTATGGTATTAATTTTATTGCTACATTAATAATGTTAAATTTAATAGTATTTAAAAAATTATACTATTAAATAGATATTAAATTATTTTCCTAAGAAAAAAGATGTTCTTAAGAGAACAAATACACACTGAACTTTAATAATTAGACATTAAATAAAAAAAGACTGGAATAATGATGCTGAAAATTCAACTTTGCATCACAGAAATAATTTACATTTTAAAGTCTATTAAAATAGAAAACCATTTTAGAAAATTGCAATAATATTTCACAATATTACTGGTTTTTTTCCCTGTATTTCTGGTTAAATGAATACAGACTCGATGAGCAGAAGGGACATCTGTAAACGAATTTTACTGATCCCAAACTTTAAAAAAGTCACGTATGGATATACATATGTATGTTCACTTTAGTTTTATTGTAACAACTTTATTATTTTAATAATATAACTATGTAATAAAATATATACAAATATTAATGAATATAATAAATAAATATAACTATATTTAAATATATAATTATATTTAAATAAATATATTTTTACATAATTGCTAATAAATTATAAACAGTGGTTTGTTCACAGTATTAACAATGACTACAGTGATTCATGACTGATCGTGTGTGTGTGTGTGTGAGAGAGAGAGAGTGTGTGTGTGTATGATAGAGCGAGTGTTTGTGTGTATGTATGTGTGTGAGAGTGTGTGTGTGTGTATGAGAGAGCGAGAGTGTGTGTGTGTCTGTGTGTGAGTGTGTATGAGAGCGAGTGTGTGTGTGTGTGTGTGTATGAGAGAGAGAGAGAGTGTGTGTGTGTGTATGAGGGAGAGTGTGTGTGTGTGTATAAGAGAGCAAGTGTGTGTATGTGTGTGTGTGTATGAGGGAGAGTGTGTGTGTGTTTGAGAGAGAGAGAGAGAGAGAGCGAGTGTGTGTTTGTGAGAGTGAGTGTGTGTGTGTGTGTGTCTGTGTGTGTGTATGAGAGAGCGAGTGTGTGTGTGTGTGTTTGTGTGTATGAGAGAGAGAGAGAGAGAGAGAGAGAGAGAGAGAGAGAGTGAGTATGTGTGTGTTTGTGGAAGAGAGAGAGCGAGTGTGTGTGTGTGTGTGTGTGCAAAAATTACAGAAAGGGCATTTATATTCATATAAATAAAAAAAATAACTTATGAGAACATTGGGATTAAATCATACATTTTATTTAATGTCAAAATATAGAATATTTACATTTTCCGTCTTGTTTTGTTTCTGTAAGCACATTTAGTGACAGTTTTGATACTGACACCAGAACACAACATACACTCCCTATTTGTGTTTATATACAAATACAAATTTGACATAAATAAGATTTCCAACTAAACGGTGAGCGACCAGATAGATCTCAGAGCGATATCATAATTTATTGGAGTACAGTATTTTTTGGAGAATTAAAAAAGATAACATAAATAATCAAACATATAATGTCCAAATATACATAAGGGTAAAATAAAAAAGTGACTACCTCATTGCTAGCGCTGAATACGACAGCACCACAGAGAAGTCGACCGACAATGACCTTCTGAAAGCCCATTTCTGACTTTTTAAACAGAACTGCAAGAAATAAACTCAGAATTATGGATTATAGACTTTCTCTTTTTCTATTCTCTGGCAGAAACGGCTTCCATACGACAGAGATGTCACAAATATCTCATAAGATCTCATAAATTGACATTTTTAATCACCTGGGAACTTTTTAAAATGGTTTCAAATAACGTAGTCACAAAAAAAAAATCTCATCATTCTTGGATTTAGGTGAGATACTCGTGGCGTCTCTTTAAGGGTCATGAGTGAACGTTCTCCTTAACATATAAAGTATATCAAGCCGATGTGTAACAGAAATCATCAACACACTGTTCATATAAATTAGGATTGTTGTGATCGAAATGACCAAGCGCAGAAGTACAACAGAAAAAGCCAGCACCTTACGGCCAGAAACACACTGTACGCAAACACAGCGATGCCCTGCAAACACAGAAATCCTTAAAAACGCCTCCGTCCAAGGCTGTCTGTGATGTTTACATCAAAAAGATGCAGAAAAATTGAGATATCGCATAAAACATTTGCGAATAAAATGCTGTTTGCATCCCATGTGTTCAAGCAAACAGAATCTTTAACCGGCGCAAATAATCAGCAGGCTACTAAAACAATCAAACGATTATAGTTTATGAACGGTCTCTAACAAAACAAAATAAATAGCCACCTCAATATGCTTTGAAGGATCTTGCTGTTGATATTTTAAGATTTTATGCACTTCATGGCTTTTTCCGTCCAGAAATGTTAGTTTTATAGGTTTCTTGGCGTTTTTTATGCAATACCCAGTTTGTTAAAAAGGTTTTGTGCATTTCTTGGCATTTCCATCCAGTGTTTTTTTATGTAATACCCCAAAACTTTTGAGATTAGGTTTTGTTTTGTTTTTATATTTTATGCGCTTTTTTTCCCCTGGCATTTTAATCCAGCGTTTTTTATGCGCTATTCCAAAATTATCAGTTTTTTTCTGTGATATTTTTGGGGGGGATTTTCCAATCCTGTTTTTATGCAAATCCTTAAAGATTTTTTACGATTTTATGCCCATAGTTTTTTATGCGATACCCCGACTATATATATATTATGCACTTCTTGGCATTTTCTTTCAGCATTTTTATGTGATATTTTATGATTTTATACATTATTTGGCATTTCCATTCAGTGTTGCTGTTTTTTTTTTTTTTTTTTTGAAAACCCAATTTTATACACTTCTTCATCTTTCCATCCAGCGTTTGTCATGTGATAATCAAAATTTTATGCAATTCTTGACATTTTCATACCTCTTTTCTAATATGATACTGCAATTTTTTTTTTTTTTTTTTTTTTTTTTTTTTTTTTTTATGCGTTCCTTGTGGTTTCCATGCAGCGTTTTATGCAAAAACGAATTTTCATGATTTTATGCACTTCCTGACATTTTCATTAAACTTTTTTTTTTTTTTTTGGTAATATGCCATAATTCATTTTAGACACATGGATGGAAACATCGTTAGTGTTGTTATAACCACTGATTAAGACCTCAAACCGTTGTTCAGTCTGGACAGAAAACCTGACGAAGCACTAAATGGAGTTTGCATCTTTGCACTTGCGTAGTTTGTTTCGGGCCGGATGCACCTGAACACGAGCACCTGTACGTGAAGGAGGTAGAGCACCGTCTCGGCCTTTTCATGGTTTGCTTACAAGATCAACCTTGTCTGGCTCTTTATCTATTCGAGATTGAACGTACAATTCACAAGGACTCTGCCCAAGACTTGGTGCATGTTTGAATGGAAGAAAATCACCTGACACACTGAACCACAACAGATAAAACACAACAGCAGTCTCTCAAAACACACGTTCCGGGATGGAGACGCTCTTCAAGCAGTCACTCAGTTCACCACTGCTCTGATTTGAGGATCAGGTCCGTTTCAAGTCCTTCAGTGATTTCACAGGAAGCAAACAGGACCCACTTCCACGTGCCGCTGGTCTCCTGGACGTGAGGGATGGACACCTTGAATGTCCACGATGGGAAGCTGCTGAACGTCCTGGGTTTGAAACAGGAATCGGGACTGATGCCAGCTGCCATCACGGATCTGTTCGCAAAATAGCATTAAGAGCGAGAGACAGAAAGTAACAGATAAAGTCAATGATTTTAAATTACACACCTAAGAATATACGTATTTATGCTTTTTAATTGCATGTAAAATTTCAATGCATTTGAATTACACAGTTTTAACAAACTAATAAACTTCATGCGATTTATATTTGTCAGTCATACATCAATGAATCAGATATCTGCACTCAAAATTCATAGTGTGTGTTTAACTATTTGATTTCATTTAAATAATCATATTCTCAAAGTGCATTTATTAGAATCAGCATAAAACAGTGTGAAAACAATTGCATTTAATCAGTTAAAACTCTGAATATGGTAAAACATGGCTAGCTGTGAAATACCGAAGTAGTTCAAATGTATAAGATTGAAACAAATTGTACTTATTGAGGATAAATATATAAACTTATTTATTGTGGGTTTAAAACACAAATCTGAGCTTGATTTATTTATGAATGATGAATATGAATAACATTACGTTTAAGGTAAAACCGTATCATTCAAATGGATGGAAAACGTATATGCAATTCAATTACATTAATCTTCTGTATATTCAGAAACAATTTAATATACCAGTAAATAAAACACTATAAACATGTATTTTGATGTTGATGATGAATTTAAATCATTAAACACAATTTAGAGAAAAAAAAAAGTATGTTCTTGCACATTCTGATCGTTTCGCTTCATAAGACCTTAATATATTGTCAGGAGCGACGGGATTCATTTTGTGTTGCACGATGTGATTTTTTTGTTTGCTTTTCAAACTGATAGTAGCCACTGCAATTTGTGAACCACCGAGGACCACAGTTTCAGCTAAAAATCATGTTTACTGTTCTACTGAAGAAGAAAAGTGAGCTGCATCTCGGTTGGCCGGAGGGAGAGTAAATTACCAGCTAATGTTCATTTCTGGGTGAAACGTTTCTTTAGTCCAGATTCAGCTCACCTCACAGTCGTCCAGAACCACATGTGGACTCAGAGGTGAGGTTTCCTCGAACACCTGGCCGTTCCAACCCCGGAAACGCAGGCGAGGCGTTTCCAATGCATCGGTCGCCGGGTCACTGTAGCAGTGGAGGGAAACGGTTTGGGATGCCGTGATGCTCAGCAAGTGTAAGAACTTCATCTGGACTTTCCCGACATCAAACACGGCCTGTGAAGTCAAACATCCGGCTTCTTAAACCTCATGTTTAGATAATCAACATTTCTGCGTTTTGGCAACTGTACGTTTGCGGTTGAATCTGACAAATGATCAGACTTACAGGAAATCTGCTTTTGATTAAAATCAGATTTGTTTTTGAGAGGAAATGCGATATCGCTGCTTGACATCAAACGCTTCTCATTTATTTTCTCTTCAGTTTGTTCGTAATTGCGTGAACACGCTCGAATCCTGTTTGCATGTCGTTATGTTGACAGTCGCTGCAGAAATATGTCGTACATCTGGATTCGTTTTTAACTTTTACAGTTTAACCAAAGCTTCGTGGAAATAACACCATTAAATTACCAGAATTACAAAAAAAAAAGTGTTCATCGTAAACACTGAATATCTTCACAGAGCCACTTTACAAAATAAACTGTTCGCATTTAACAGTGTTCTAGTATTAAATTTTTTACATTTGTATTTATATAATAATTTCAAGCAGTTCAATAATTGTAAGCAGTGGTCATTTTATTATTATTATTTTTTTTTTTATATTACTATAAAAATATTTTGGTTTTTAGTTACATTAGTATTTTAAATTAAACCAAATGAAAATGAAAAAATTAAAAATAAAATGTTTATTTTCACATATTAATTTATTGCAAAAAATGATATAGTTTATTATTTAAGTATATATATATCGTTTTTAGTTTTAGTTATTTTACTACTTCAACTTCAACAAACTACATTAGTTGACATAAAATAAGTTTATTTTTTAATATTTTATTTCAGTTAATGTTCATTTTATTTCAAATAATGAAAAATGTTAAAAATAAAAATTGCTTTTATTTGGTCTTTTGTTTCATAATTTTTTTTTTTTATTAAATTTTTGTTTTAATCATCAAATGCTGTCTTGGCAGCTAGCTGAAATATATATATATATATATATCTGAAATACATATATATATATTTTTTTTTTTTCAAGTAACAAAGGTGTTTTTTAACAGTTTTAATTGTAGTTTTAGTTAACGATAGTGACTCTGGTTCATCTGCATGTATCAGCTGTATGTACAGTCCTAGTGATGGTTATATCTGTATCACAGTACCTTATCAACTGTAACGGGGTTCAAGCAGGTCTGTCCACCTGCCGTGAAGTTACAGAACACCTGGATGGCGTCAGACGTACAGCCCAGATTTGGATCGATCCAGAACAGACCTGATCAACACAGATACAGTTAAAATAGAAAAAGACATTAATTTTTTTTCCCTAAATAAAATACTTTTATTCAGCAAGGATGCATTATATTGATCAAAATTCCAGTAAAGACATTTATAATCTTACAAAAAATGTATATTTCAAATAAACACTGTTCTTTTGAAAAACATATTTATACTATATTTTAGATTAAATAAGTGCAGCCTTGGTGAGCAGAGGAGACTAATTATATATATATATAAATATATATATATATATATATATATATATATATATATTAGGGGTTGCACTACGACTGATTTCTACTAGTCGATTTTTATTTATTTATTTATTATGTAAATGAAAAGACATTATTATTATTTTTTTTATCAATAAACGCTTATTAACTCATAGCCTTATGCAACAATTACATATATAAACTTTCAAAACTATTATGACATTACATATTTAAGTTTTCATATAACAGCCAGTATTTGTATTTGTGTCTGTAACAATCACAACATTTTTCATATCTGCATTCGGATACAACGTCGTACAGTACTTGATAAGACCGTTATGGCTATCATTTTTTTTATCCGTAGTTATCACTGAACAAGTATGCCGTGTTAAACTGAGATGTCTTGACAAACGTTTAGTGATCATTTGAACATGACTGAATCAATGCAATGCACACATTTTCATTACATCAACTCTTTAACAAAGTCTTAATGTTTAGTGAACTTCACTAAACAAATGTGCGTGTGCCGCGCAAACCAGCAAAAGATAAAGATGCAAACATGTAGGACAAATAGAAAATGTATCCATATCTAAGTTGATTATTAGCCTGGTTTTATTATTAGAACTGGTTTTTGAGAGACTGATGTGCGAAGCGAGGCTGTTTGATTGGCGAGCGTGCTGTGCTTAATCTATTCTTTCGTATCATATCGTAGCTTTTAAATCTATACAATAGAACATGTATGATGTATTATTATAGGTGATATTATTCTTGTCAAGCTCTGATTTCTGAGAGATGCACGGAGAGACAACAGCGATGCTGCGTTTGATTTGCGCTCTATTCAATCATAAAGTTTACATTCCTTCACTTCACACTCGTAACTTTAGAGGTCTGTGTATAATATTGCGCTGATCCCGACTCAACTGTTATCTAGCCATTATCCGTGCCATTCGGAATAAGGTATTCGGCTTCAGCCACACCCCTAATTATTACATTACATATTTTAATTTTACATGCAACATAGATAAGGTCATAGAAAGTAACAGCTTGACGCAATATTGTTATCCTAAAATTCACGTCATACTTGCAAACTCTTTATACGCATTATTGTTAATTCATGCTCGACTAGTCGATTGTTTGCGACAGCGCCGACTAGTGGTTGAAGTAATCGATCACTCCACTACTCGACTAGTCTATGCTTGCACTAATGTATATATATACCGTATTTTCCGGACTATAAGTCACACTTTTTTTCATTGTTTGGCTGGTTCTGCGACTTATAGTCAGGTGCGACTTATTTATCAAAATTAATTTGACATGAACCAAGAGAAATGAACTAAGAGACATGAACCAAGAAAAAACATTACCGTCTCCAGTTGTGAGAGGGCGCTGCTGCTCAGTGCTCCTGTAATCTACACTGAAAACATAGAGCGCCCTCTAGTGGCTGTAGATGGTAATGTTTTCTCTTGGTTCTTGATTCTAAATAAATGCGACTTATAGTCCAGTGCGACTTATATATGTTTTTTTCCTCATCATGACGTATTTTTGGACTGATGCGACTTATACTCATATACATGACGTATTTTTGGACTGATGCGACTTATACTCATATACTTATACTATACGGTATATATATATATATATATATATATATATATATATATATATATATTTTTTTTTTTTTTTTTTTCAACGTTTAAATGGTAGTTTATAAAAAACTAAATTTTTAACTAAATAAAAAATCTAAAAAAAACAAATATAAACAAAAACTATATAGACATGTATATATATATATATATATATATATAATAAAAACCAGAAATAAATAAAATAACCACTATTTTACAAAGAAAAAAACATCACTACTATATAAAAATAACAATATATATATATATATATATATATATATATATATATATATATATATATATATATATATATATATATTATATATGTATGAAAAAAATTACTAAAACATTCATTAAAATTACAATAAATAAAATTAATGTAAAAAAAAACAAAACTCTCAACAATAAAACAGAAAGGGTGTCTCAGTGGAGGCTGGTTTAAACACACCGTCGCTCATGGTGTGTCTGCAGTCCAGCAGGTCTCTGCAGAAGCGAGCCGGGTTTTCTCTGGTTCCCAGCGGCGTCTTCATGCCGTCCATGACATCGCTCAGATACTGCAGCGTCCTAAAGATCTCAGCGCTCCTCTCCGACAGAGACCCCGCCGTGTTCTGGTAACTCTGAGAGCAGACAAAACATATCAGCAAGAACAAAATCAGAGTCGTTTACATGATGTAGCTGTTCTTCATCAGTGCACAGCTTTCAGAAAGCAATCTAAAAGTCTTCACCTCGTGCTCAAGATGTGCGTCGGCCTCCATCAGCGCTTGAACGTCCATACTGACGCGTATCTGTGAGATGAGAAATAGATGAGTATCACGCAAACGACCTCAAAGAACCTTCCAGAGACCCTGGAAAATAATGACACACGTCTTCTTGACGCATTAGATTAAAAGTTTCTGCCAAATGCATGAACGTAATCACAAAGTAATAGACGTGCAACTGTTACACAATTACAGCGAGTCAGATGGTCTTACCGAAGGGCCGGGTAAACCTGGAGCCCCCTGTCAAAACACAAAACACAGAGAATATAAAGATAAACTAACCCTGATGCATGTCTGTAGCCAAGTTATAATGCTATGGTTAGGCCTTAACAAATGCAAGGATAACAATAAAAAAATAAACATTCTTATTAACACAAAATCAATGTTGAAAATGAGTATATTTTGCACTATTCTGTATTGTGATAATGTGTAAAGTACCTGTGGCCCTGGACTCCCCTGTGGCCCCTGAGGCCCCTGTGCAAAAAGATCATTAAACATCTCCATTCAGGCATTTATCTAAAACAGCTTCAGTCCTCTCGCTCCGATGATAATCAGAGGATTTCTGAATGAGATCATTGACTTCTGGTTACACTTAGAAATGCACAAAATCAAGTAATATCACAATATGACTTGATCAAATAAATGCTGCCTAAACGGTCAACGTTAATTTTTTTTTCTTTTTTATTTCTTCTTTGAAAGTAAAACAAAACAATTAAAACGTTTTCGTTAATTTAAATAAAGCTGAAATTAGATAAAATTTGATTTAAACCAAATAAAATTGAGAAATATTGATTTGAAGATGGAAATAAATAAAACCTAAATCTGAACTAAAAATAAAAATATTTCTTTGGAACCTATGACACTTTTTTCAGCATTCTTTGATTAATAAAAAGTTTAAAAGAAGAGAATTTATTTAAAATAGAAATATTTTCTTACAATAAACACTACAGTTCAACAATTTGTTGATGAGCAGAAGACACTTCTTTAAAAAACATTACAAGTCTTACTGATCCCAGACTTTTGACCGCTAGTTTACAGTATATATATATAACAAAAATTACAAATGCTTTTTTTAAAATTACAATTAAAATAAAAGAAGATAAATAGAAAAATAAAATCTAATTAAAAATATTCCCGAAACCATAATAGTGTGAGTGGATGTGGAGCGCTGGCGCCCCCGGAGGTCACCGCAGGAACTGATTACACAAGAACAAGCAGATATTTCATTAGAAGAGCGGAAGAGCTCCTGATGATGATGAACACATCTTACCATCTCTCCATGGCTTCCTTTAGGTCCTCTGGCACCCTGAGAAACCATCGAACACATCCTTTATCTGACAGTCATTAGGCACCAGATAATAAGTCCAGGAATAACATGCATGTCATAAACACACTTACAGGCTTCCCCACCGGACCGATCATCCCCACCGGACCTACAGGACCAGAGAAACCCTGAAACACACACACACACACACCGACACACGATTGAGACGCGTTAGATCTCAACAGACACTTACACACACATTTATTTAGAGACGAGACGAGATGAGACTGACCAGAACTCCCGCCGGTCCCTTGAGTCCAGGAGCACCAGTGAATCCCAGATCTCCGTCCGGACCCTGAAACATGATTCACATCTATGTGTGTGTCGAGATATACGTGAATATTACACATTTAGGAGTCATTTTAGTAACAGAAATACTCATAGAAGGAACAAACGACGAATCACAGGTACATTAATGATTTCCGTTTTATGATAAAAAACAAATACATAATTAAAAACAATGCAATACAGGCTAATATACATATGTATTAATCATTTTTATTTGTAGATAACAGTAAAGTATTGAAACAATTTAAATAATAAATACATTTTATTTAATTTAAATATGTATTTTTTTATATTAATTTAAATTAATATTTGTGTGGGTAGATAGATAGATACATAGATAGAATAGGTAAAATTAAACAATTTAAATTCATTAAATAATTTAAATAATAAATATATTAAAGCAAAAGATAGATAATAAGTAAATTTAATTAAATAATTAAAATTAAACTTTTATTACATAATTTAAATAAAATGTAAATTTTAAGCTAATGTTTAATATTTATGTGTGTATATAGATAGGATAAAAAGAAAAAAAATAATTGAATAATTTAAATTAATGAAAAAAATAAGGTTATTTAAATAAAATCTAGATAAATAATTAAACTAAATTACATAATTAAATTAAAGTAAAACTTTTATTAAATAATTTAAATAAAATAAAATTTTTACATTTAATATTTATGTGTGTATACGGATAGAAGAAAAATTTAAAAGTAATTAAATAATTAATTAAAATATATATAAATAGATTTGAACTAACAGATAAATAATTTAATAACAAAAATACAATCTAAATTAAATAATTAAGTTATAGCTTCAATTAAAATTGACCATGCTTAATAAAATACAATTGCATATCAAATATATAAAGTACTCTATGTTGTATGTTTTGAGAGATTCTTGTCATCTGTTTAGTGACTTGCTGAACACCGCTGTGATGAAAACTAACCTTGGGTCCCGGAAACCCCTGGAGTCCCATCATGCCTGCGTCTCCCACCTCACCCTGCAGGAATAATCACAAATCTGGGTCACCATCCAGACTACAACAACTTCCTCATTCTCAGTGTCCTGTCTTTATTCTGGACTGATCCTGTCGTTTGTTACAGATCACTTTAGTCTTCATTTAAAGTCAACATCCACAGTCACATGTTCATTCATTCATACACGGTCTGTGAGATGATATTCCCGCTGCGGGCGCTTGGAATTCCAGCTCGCTTCATTGTGTTTTCCTGAGTTATGCAAGAAAAGTGGAGCAGTTCATTTGTCTCATGTTTACTCATCATTCAATCTCTTACATAAGAGACCCGCTAACACTTAGGATTTATGATCATCAGTGAGATGGCCAATTCTTTTGATGGAAAAATTTATTAATAATTCAGATGATATCAGGTTCAATCTGATTAGTTTAGTATCCTATACAGTTTTTGTTAATATTTTGAATTAAGATTTTATATTTCCGTTTTCTGTTTTTACTTTGATTTGAGTTAGTTGTAGTAGTTTTAATTTTATTTATAAAAGTATTTTTTATTTAGTATTATTTAGTTTATTTTATTTAGTTAAACTGAATGAAAATGTTATTTTATATATATATTTCATTTTATTGCAGTTAAAATCTATTTTGATTCAAGGAACACTTTAATTGTTTTTTTTTTCTGGTTTTAGTTTTTGTTTAATTTACCTGCATGATAACCCCAAACCACATGCAAACTCATTTTTAAATTTAAAGTGGACTAAAACCAAATTAAAAAAAAAAAAATTCCTCATCATATATTAAGAAAATTATTACATATTTAATAAAAAAAAAAAAAAAAAAATATATATATATATATATATATGTATATATATACCATGCTCATTAAACATTATTAATTTACTATGACAGTATTTATTAATATTACAAATGTTCAAATATCAGTTTAATTTAAGTTAAAATGTTAGTACTTTTTTGTGTATTTTAGTCGTTTTTATTATTAATAATTAGTAATTTTATGAATTAAAATTACATATATGTCTATATGGGTTTTATTATTATTATTATTTTTAAGTTTTCTTTATTTTAGACTTTAAAGTAAAGGAAAATGAGAAATGTTGCCTTGGACAAAAAAAAAAAGTTACACATTTTATTTCAGTTAATGTTTATTTTATTTCAAATAACAAAAATAAATGGTTTTAATTTTAGTTAAATATAATAAACTTATTTAATCTAGCATGCAACCATGAAATATATATATTTATATATATATATAAATGACGACACTCACTGGTTCTCCTTTGGCACCTTGTTCTCCCTTCAAGCCTTGGTCTCCCGCCACCCCCTCCATGCCTTTAGCACCCGCCGGTCCTCCGTCTCCCGGTAAACCCATCTCGCCCTGCAGAGGTCAAAGGTCAAGGGTGCAAAGTTATGCGTACTGCATACTGTAATAAATACTGTGTGTGCTACACATGGAGTCATGCTTAATACATTATCAAAGTAACACTAAGAAACCAAAGGAAGAATTTGAGGTTTTTGACCTTTGACCCCGCTGGCCCTCTCTCTCCGACAACTCCAGGTAGTCCAAGCTCGCCCCGCGGGCCAGGAAGTCCCGCCCCCCCTTCCAGACCGTTATCGCCACGCTGACCCTGCACACATGCGTCAATCAAAGCAGCAGCCAATCAGAGCTGAGAACAGAACTGTAAACATTGCTCAACACAATTCCTGTAAAAAAGCGTCAGTTAGCTCCGAGCTATAATTTGTCATCTGCCGTTAAATGACAGATAAAACACAAACTGCACGGATCGATGGCTTTGCATGCCGGTCAGATGAATTTCCTCACACGCTTTCATGTGCCAAAACCAAGACAAGGTTTTCATTGTGGAGAACAAACACATGAATGAGAAGGAACTGATGAATAACAGCGCTGGCTCATGAGCTCATGAGTGTAACGTCAAACACAGAGACCGACCGAGTGAAACACACGGCTTTAATCCAACCGTGTTTACAAACACAAACCGTGAGAAAGACAGAATAACACAGCTCTGGATTGTTTGAAGTTCACTGGAGAAGCATGTAAACACTAGGGTTATTAGTGCTCAGTAAAACTGAATCTATTAAAATACATTTTTATTAACCAAATGCATTAGAACTATATATATATATATATATATATATATATATATATAATATATATGGGGGTGGTGTTGGCGCAGTGGATAAGACACATGCCTTTGGTGTGAGAGACCTGGGTTCGAATCCACTGTGAGACACCAATGTGTCCCTGAGCAAGACACTTAACCCCTAGTTGCTCCAGAGGCGTGCGACCTCTGACATATATAGCAATTGTAAGTCGCTTTGGATAAAAGCATCAGATAAATGTAAATGTAAAATCTCCTCATGTTTATTTGATGTAACTTTAATATTTCAAAGAGCGCTGCCTTTGTATTTTTGACTGAATTGTCTAGGAACTTTTACGATGGCTGTTGTTGTTTTTTATTAAATATTATTATTCCTTACATAATATTTTATATTAATAATAGTATTTAATTAAAGCTTTCAGTATTGGGAAACAGTGTGTGTGATGGTGGTTTTAGTGACACTGTTCCACCAATAGATGGAGACAAAATTCCACTTTAAAGACTTTTATATTGAAAGAGACTGAAACAGGGTTGGAAACAAGAAAGTTATTTTTACTTTCTACAACAGCTTATACAATGAAACACTTCAAACAACAAGGCAACATTTATCAATTTCATTTAGTTTAAGTTCAAGTACAAAAAAAAAAGAAACTAAAACTAAAACTGAAATATAACTTCATGATTTAAAACTTGATTTAAATCTAAATTTATCATTTTTATTTCATAAGCTGAAGTATTAAAATGACTAAACTTAAAAATTAATAAAAGAAACTGGCATATAAAAATCTATAAAATCAACATAAATTTAGATTTAATTTTTTTTTTAAATGTATGAGTTGAACTAGAAAAAAAGAGGTTTTAAATGGACTCATTAAGAATGCAAAACACATTTGGCTCTGGGTTATATAACCACAGTCATCGTTCTGCAGTCATGTTCAGTCTTTACACACGAGAGCTGAATCAGCAGAACATCTGAGAATGTTTTTCATCAGAAAAACCACAAACAGCTCTGAGATGAGTTACATAACAGCGTTCATTCATTAGACGTGGAGAAATACAGCGACATCAAGACATCAACACCATATCAGCGTCTGATTAAAAGCCATTCATTAGCGCTTATTATTCTGAAGAAACTAATATTTATCCTCACAGTCGTTCATCCGAGTGTAATGATTTGTAGAAATGTCATAATCTTTTTCTCATATTCAGTGTTTCACTCAGAAAAATGGATTGCATTTTAGAGAATTCTGTGAAGCCTTGATTCTATTCAGGTTTTTTTATATTTTAATTATGCAGAAAGCTAGAATGTGGAAAAATAGAATAGGGGGGAAAATACAGTTTTGGTTAAATTTTACATGCTAATATGAAAGCGAGATGATTTATGGTATTCAACAAGACAATGGGCTGAGAAATGCCAATTTAATACAGTAAAATCAGAGTTTTCATTAAAAAAAACTAATAATAATAATTTGAATAACCAAAATGGCTCAAAGATATATGCTAGAAATCTTTTTCCAAAATTTTTAATAAAGCAAAGGTAATTATTTATCCAGTAAGTTCTACTTAAGTCTTTCTACTTCAAAATTTTACATTTAATTCAGTGTTACTTGCGGATTGTTTGTAATTATTTGTGAAAAAAAAAAAACATCAACTGAAAATAAAGTATAACTTAAACATATTTTATTTCAGGCAGATGTCAAGGCATTTCTCACTTTCATTAAGTATTAAGTATTCATTCATTAAGTATTGTAAGTATTAAAATTACTAAAACTGAAATAAAAATTTACATAGACATATTTTTTTATAAAAACGAAATAAAATACTACAAACTTAAACTTATTTATTTTCATGTCTAATTTTTTAATTAACAAATAAACTAACAAAATCTTTTTAAGTTTTGTTTAATTAGTTTAAGTTGGAACGCTCAAATTAAAACCTATACCGAAATTTAAGAAACTATATAGCATAGTAACAAAAACTAAAAAGGAGACTTAAAACTAAGACTTTTAAAACTAAAAACAAATAAATTATAACTTAAGGCAATGTCTAATTTTCATTCAGTTGAAACTGAAAACAACAACAAAGAAAAATAATAAAATATAACAGACTTAAACATTTCTCATTTTCATTTAGTTTAAGTTGAAGTACTAAAATTACATAAACTAAAATACATTTATAAAAATCTACACTGAAAATGAAAACAGAAAATATAAAAAGAAATCAAAATAGATTCAAAAACCATAATAGTATATTAATGATACTAAAATAACACTGTTAAACATCAGCAGCCTCATTTAATCCAATGCCTTGCCATTGCTTTGTAATTATTTGGGAAATTTACTATCAATTTCTCCTATATATTTTTTTCAATGTGCATAAACGGCACACAAGTTTTAACATAATTGCATTTTTATTCAAGGTTTGAATATGAGATTTTATGGAATGCTTTAGAATAGAGTTCAGAAAGATTCTCAGAATTATGTTTTAGTAGCACATGGAAAGGTTGTTTCACACTCACTGTTTGGCCTTTGGATCCAGGCGGACCCGGAAAACCAGGAAGACCGGGAAGCCCGTCGGATCCCGGATACCCGTCCGTCCCTCTGGGCCCCGGCAAACCAACCAGACCCTAAAAGACATTCAGAGAGAGTCACATGACCACAACAACATCAGAGGCTCTTAAAACAGATCATTAACACTTAAAAAAAAACAAGCCATCATAAATTATTTCTGGTTTGTGGAACAGACAAAAAGATAATTTTACATGGAAATTGCAATAATATTTTTTACGCCACTTACATCATATTTATGCTTAAATATAAGATGTACATATTTGAATGCATATAAAATTTCCAAATAGTAAAAAATATATATTATGAAAACAAAATGACAAATACCCATCACGTTAAGTGTATTTCATTATGTCTGAACTGTTATACAAATAAAACGGAAGTTTTACATTTAATTCACAAACAAACGTCATAGTATTTTTTGTTTAAATTTATGTAAATTTCTGTATGTCGTGGTTTTATGAATGTGTTAACATTAGGGGTGTAACGATTCATTCGTTTTCTCGATGCATCGATTACAAACCCTGACAATTCATATGCATTGATCTTGAAACATGATTTTTGAATCTTGACGGTCTAAAGCATATGCACAGTTTAATTGAAGGAAAGGTTTAATAGCTAGCCTACTATAGCATTTTATTTAGTGAAAATGAGATAAAGAAGTTTTGACACTGAAAGAGAAGTGATCTCGCTCTCATAGACGTGCCAGGCTTTATCTGCAGCTAAACTGAATAAAAGCTAAATGAACTGATGAAACATTAAAAAACACAATAAATAAATAATTTATGAATGATGCAGTGCTAATTGACATGATTTATTACAGTACAGAAACTATAAAGTAGCTATATTTTCTACCTTATTCTGTGAAGAAAATTAAAATAATTGCTAATTAAATGTAGTCTAGTATATAAAACAATCATAAAATTGCCATTAGGAAAAAAAAATATCGATTACAAACGATTGATTACTGTCCAGCAGTGTATTTAATTTCTTACAGCAAATTAAAAGTAATAAAAAAGGAAGAGAATTCCTTGTAAAAAAAAATAAATAAATAAATTAAATAAATAAAATGTATAATAATTATGATAATACATAGGCTACATACATAAAAGCTATTTTTTTAAATCTTAGCTTACATACATTTTTACGTAACCATAAAGGCTGCTGTTTATTTCGCCCCCTGACTAAGCTTTTGAAGAATTTAAGGGAAACATTTAAACAATTCTGTGAATGCACTTAAAGAATGCAGAATCGAATCGTTTTAATCGAATCGAATCGAATTTAATTGTGTATCAAATCACATTGTATTGTTCTTAATTAGCAAAAATCGTTCCTGACTCGAATCGAATCGCTGCCTTCCCAAAGATTCACAGCCCTAGAAAACATAAAACGGTGGTGTAAAATACACACCTCAGGACCTGGCTCTCCAGCGGGACCTCGGGATCCTTTCTGCCCAGCGAGTCCCTAAACACACACACATAAATTTATTCAATAGCCTTATATAATACTGTTACCTAAGAATGATTAGAGTAAACTAAAAGAATGATTTTTGCTAAAGAAAGCGTTTTAATCTTGTTATTCAAGCGTCTCTGAGCACACAGTTCCTTTAATGCTCAGGATAACAGAGGAAAGGGCCAAACGCACATGTTTTTATACTACAGAGTAGTAAATAATATTGATTATTCCCTTGAAATTGTAATGCAGTTATTAATTTTCATTATCACATTTTACATTTACATTTTATATGAAAATAAACAAAAAACTGAAAAACCTTTATTGCTTTTCTAAAGTATTAAGCCTCAGATGTCAACTACACATTGGATTGGTTTCTTCTTTAAATAAGAAAAAAGTTAAAATATGCATGCAAGATATTATAATGTTATACTAACACTAAAATTAAAACAATGAAAAGATAACATTAAGAAAACTACTACAGAGGAAACCTGCAATTAACTTCTGTTGTTTTTAAATACAACTATTTGTTTGCACCAGTCTTACACCAAACACTAGATTTATAAAATGCTTACTGAATTTAACTACTTTACACAATTTTTTGTGAACTATGTGAAACAGTATCTGCATTGTCACATGACCTCGCTACACAGCATACTTATATCTTCTCGAAAATATAAAGCGCTATTTTGCATTTTAGTGCAATTTTAGGGTAAAAATGTTTAAAAAGAAAAAAAAAATAACATTTTACTGAAATAAAATTTGATATTTAAAAAGCCCTTGAACTAATCTAACTGAGACTTGTTATAGGACTTGCATTTCATTGCTCTGTTGTTGATTTTGTTTGCTTCCATAATCCTCATTTGTCAAACAAGCATCTGCTAAATAACTAAATGTAATGTAATGTACATGTAAGACCTATTGCAGAAATAGTATGCTAACACACTTATACACACACAAACCTGAACTCCCTTCTCGCCCTCGGGTCCTGCTTCACCAGGAAGCCCAGGAGATCCCTGGGGTTGGGGGGGAAATTAAAACATTGAGTTTTTTTATTATGCAAACAGACACTTCAGTGTTACATTCCTCTGGCCCAGAGACATGTGGCCAGAGTCCAAAATTAACCAGAGAAAAAACTGCAAGGATTGGCTTTGGTTCACCAAATTTTCCGGTAACTTAATTAGAAAAGTTATGCAACAAAAAGCTCTGCTGCAAATCCTTGTGAGCCCCTAACTAGACAGCATTCTTAAGGCATCACAGGGTGCAATTTGCATGCATCAAACACATGCAGCATGCTAAGGTGAAACTCTATTGTTAGCTGAATTTCCAGTGCACTATTTCCATGATGCACTGGTTGCTGTCTATGTAGGTGGAGAGCAGCAGTTTTGGATGAGAGCTGCAGTGTTGGACACACATCAGACTTACAGGAGATCCCTGCTGACCAATCGCTCCTCGGGTGCCTGTGACCCCTGCCTGACCCTAAAACACACACACACATATCCAGACCAGTTAAATCTAGATTAACTGTAAGGAAAACATCTTAATAACAATCAGCAAAAGAACACAACCGGAGTCTCCAGTGCTCAGATAAGACACTGTTATGCTGTTACCAATGTATTTTGAGTGATTTTTATCATGATGCTTTGTGGTTGCTTGGGCTAAAAAACATGAAATTCCTCCTTAAAGAGAGACTAACCTGATATCCATCATCTCCTGGTTCCCCACGTTCACCTTTCTCTCCTGGAGAGCCCTATATGCACACAAACATGTATATGTTGTCTTACATCTTCAAATACGTGATGTAATTATCACTACCTCTTTATTTAGTGATTTCAGTCAATGTGTTGGACAAAAACAGGAAGTTAAAAGGAAATTAAGACCTACTGGTTCACCTAAGGGCCCGGGTGGTCCTTCCGTTTTACTGTCTTCTCCTGGATATCCCTGAAAAAACACACATATTCAGTCAAACTCAGAATCTAACCCCATTCTTTTCACATATTTGCATAATAATTTAACACGTATGACATTTAGACTGAGATTGTAATTTAAAGATCAAAATACATTGTATAACCTTTTCTCCCTTTGGTCCCGGGGGGCCTGCTGGACCTGGCTTGCCAGTGTGACCCTATGGTTAAAGAAAATAGAGAAGAAATTGATAATTTTATCGTCTAATCTAATCTAATATTATTTTGTGAATAGACCAGCTGGGTTGAATAATCGACATATATTTGGAAAATATTTTATTTTATTTTAAATTAATGATAAACATGTCTGGTTGGTCTTTGTTCGCAAAATAAATTGTGAAAGACTCCTGTATACCAAACATACACAAAAACAATAACTGAGGGGTTCACCCCCAAAACCTTCTGCAAATGTGAGTATGATTTTGTAAGCGTTCAGAAATGCATATATATTTGTATGCATCAAACTCACTGTGTAACCTTGAAGTCCCGGTTCTCCCTGAGGTCCCATAACTCCTGGTCTACCCTGAAATGTAATGAACAAAAAACACACACACACGTAAGTTAGCTTGTGTTCTGTAGTGTACTCATCATACCTCAACAAATAATCTTCTAAAAATAACCTGAGTTTCCTGTGGTGAAAAACACATTATTGGATGGCGTCTTAAAAAATGACTCCTGCTGCTCATCCCATTATGGCTTCTTGGGAAAGCATTTGCTTATGAAAAAAACACTCTAAGTTTCCTTAATACACTTGATTTTACATTTCATCGATACCGTTAAATCATGAGGGAAAAGTGGGGGGAAAAAAAACAAAAAAACAATCCCAGATATATCCTCTGTTTATAAAATCCGGCCTAAAACTACAGAATCAGCAGGCGCTTAACTGCAGTGTATAAGAAAAGCAGATTAGTTCCTAGAATCACTAATGGCATTAGTGTAAATCCCATCAAAAAGCTTTGGTTCAATTCCAAATCCCGCTAATTTAATTGAGCCAGTAAAAGCAGTGAATTTGAGGGTAAAATTCGTTCTCAGCATGTTAGGAAATTATCAAGCTCTTGTCAGCTCATACAGAAATAATAGTTCATTTTTTAAATACCTAATTACGTTTACTAACAAAACTATCCACTAACATGTCTGAACCAATCACACATTTGTACTGTAGTTGTGTGGCAAAAAAGCAACAATCTAGGGCTCCCCTCGTGTTGCAATCATAGGTAGCAGCATAATGTTGAGGTTGTGGATTCAAGCTTCAGAATAGGCCAGAATTTCCCCTTGCTAACAAATTCAGTGCATCCATTTCTCTCATTTGGACTGTTTCGTTTGGCACTGCTATTACAGTCACTTTGTGATGGTGATGGTGAAGTTACTGCTTAATCGTCTTTGGGATTTGCACAGCCATTTCTCAAAATTAGAAAGAGTGGAGGGATGCGTTAAAAGAGAAAGCACACTAACTGCGGGTCCTCTGGTTCCACGAGCACCTTTGAGTCCTCTCTCCCCTGTCTGTCCGATTTCGCCAGGAGAGCCCATCTCTCCCAAGTGACCTGGTGACCCTTTTTCACCCTACCAAAAAGAAAGATGGAAATATCAGAGGCCAGGACTGGTTTAAATAGTTTACACGCGAAAATGACATGAAAAATGTGACTGTATTGTGAAAACACAAAGCAGAATGTGTTCCAAATAAGCCAAGGCGAAGAAGAGTACCACAGGGCTCTATTCTAGGTCCGTTATATTTTGGACAAAATATTACTGATTGTGCTATGCTATTAAAATGAAATGGTACCATATATTGTTTTAATGCAATTTAATTCAATTTAGTTGCCATCTTTTTTTTTTATTCACAAATTTTGGTTACCTTCTTTCCTGGACGTCCACGGTTGCCGGGCAGACCTTGTTTGCCCTCTGGTCCCTGATGAAGAAACGAATGCTTTAACTTCACATTGTCAATGCAAATTTCAGACAAAATACCCCTGCATTATCTAAACAGCTGTTTGGAGAGTTTTTTTTTTTCAGTTACATACAACTAAATGAATTACATTATATTCACTCCGTCACTCTTTCGTCACTCACCGGGTAGCCTTTTTCCCCAGGATTTCCAGGAGGTCCAAGTGGGCCAAAGTCACCAATCTCACCCCTTTCTCCGGCTTCTCCCATTGGTCCACGGTCACCTGGCTCACCCTAAGAAATAATTACAGAATAAAAACAAACCTTAAATGAAAACTATTTTGTTTTACTTTATTTTTGCAAAAAAATTGTGGGTTTCGGTAAAATGGTTTTGGGAATCAACAAAATATGATGTTGACAATGTGTACCAAAGTGCATAAAGGGCCAACCAAAGTTACATCAGTTTGAACAATTTAGACTTTGAAATTACTAATAAATTTCACAAGAAATTTTGAAGTTGAAAAAAGTATTTTCTTGTCAAATGTACTCCAATCAACTTTGTTTTATGTAGTTATTTATATAAATTAATAAATAATAAACTACATTTTACAAGTATATTTATCAAACTGGCCGGAAAATAGTTTTCAAGGTTTGTGCAACAAGACATTATACATTTCTCATCATTCTTTAAAATAAATCAATTAGAAAAATAAAATGCTTACATAGTAAAATCTCTTTTATCATTTTATTGTATTACAGGTAAAAAGGTTCAAACATAAATGCGTCCATGTAGCCCAAATGATAAAAGCATGGCACTAGCAACAGCAGTGTCATGGGTCTGATTTGCAGGAAATGCATAATAATATGTATAAATGCAGTGCAACTCGTTTTGGATAAATGCATCAACCTAAATGTAAATGCCATTAGAGAATTGAATCTGGAGTCTCACCTTTGGTCCATCCTTCCCTTGATGTCCGTCCTCTCCAGGTGGCCCTGGAGGACCCTAAAACAAACAGCAACATGTTAGACCAGGAAAGCTTAATTTAGAAAAGCATCATGGGATTCATTCCACACGCCATCTGAAACTGCTGCAGAAATGTGCTTATTGTTTTTTCCTATTAACCATAACAGACATATTTATTTGTGTAAGCAAATCTGCAGTATTAGCAAGATTATGAATAAATATTTTACAGTCTGAATAACATTTATTTTTTCCCACGATGCAGTAATGAGAATGACATTTTTTCATTATCTTGGGGCGAAATACAAGCCGGAAAAATGCAAGACAGGTTTCGTGAGATTCACTCGGGTACGACGCTGTTCCCGATGTCATAATATCCAATAACAAACACAGAGCATTGCTTGAACAATTGAAACAGAGACAAAGATGTTCAGTGTGTGTGAGACTGAGGGTCCTTCTATCAGATTATTGACATTGCTTGGCTCACATGAGATAAAGCAATGAAAATACACTGATGGATCACGTTTACTTGGACATTTTGGAGCAGGAATGAGGCTGGTTCACTCACTCTGATGCCCAGTTGGCCCAGTTCACCCTCTTCTCCGACAGGCCCCATGTCACCCTGGAAAAACACAGAAAGACACAGTTGCAAATGCTAAAAGTTCTCCCTTTAATACTGTTATTATTGGTGCTTGTCAATATAAATCATCGGTTTCCATTGTATTTAATTGCAAACGGCAGCTTGGATATTCTGCTTAATCAGGATCTTTTGAGGAGCGTTTGTTTCCAGAAGCTTTACTTTCACTGTTCCTCAGCGGAGGAATGATCTTCACAAGCCTCCAGAACATCTCACATCTTCTAAACAGCGTTTATTTCTTTCATTTGTTATATTATTGGAGATATAGAGCGACGACTGATATTTAAATCGATTTATGTGAGTATCTGCTGAACTGTTATAAAGATCTCACTGATTTACATTACAACATCTGCACCAAATTGCATATTCTTGCTTAGTTTGAGTCTCTGAATAAAACTGAGCTGTTTTTCTCTTCTTATTCTCACTCTATCAGACTATATGTGTCGTAAAAGCATGATGCATCAAATATGATACTCAACAAAAAAGCGAACTTTCTTATAATATTTGTATCTAAGGTTCCATTTCAATTCCCATTTCTGATTATTATTTCATGTCAGGCTTTATAGGGTTAATAGTCGTGCATCACCTTGATCCCTGGTTCACCCACAGGTCCCTGCTCTCCTTCAGGTCCTGGAGGTCCCTGTGCATGCACAAAAGAGTCGAAAACACAAAGCGGACGACAACAAGAAGTCAAAAAAACACGGACATACTCATATATATCATATCTGAGACACAGAAATAAAGCAAAATGAAATAACATACAACATGATTTGTTTACTAAATGATTAAAATGTGCAATTATTAACGGTTCTGCAGTGCATCGTGTGTTTTTACACTCCTTAGGGTGCCTGTGATCTATATTGAATTCAACAGTATTACGTAACTTGGCACTGTAAAGAATTATCCCTCATTTAATTAGCATGTCATTGCATAATTGCGCACAGAAGAAAACCATTACACACAAATCTTCAGTTTCTTTCAGGAAGTACCTCGTGACCTTGCTCTCCATCTGGTCCTGGGTCCCCTGGAGGGCCTCTGGAGCCCTTTAAATAATCAAATAAATATTACATAAATATGAAATCATGCACAATTCCCCCTAAAACAAACAGTTTTCTCATAAACAATCTTGTTTTGATATTATAAATGATATTTACATGAATCGCCCTTGGCACTGGATGTGAAGGGATCTTATGATTACGCCTAACTAGAGGTGAATTTCACCATGCACATGTGAACAGCATTAAAGTGAGAATCCATATGTTGAAGCATGATTAGATGTGTGTTAACATGAGGACATTCAGATGCACACAGGGTCAAAGACTGGAAACACGAACCCGTAGACACACTGTTAAACATCTTTCATCTGCTGACAGAACGGATGATTACATGTTTAGATGTAATGACATAAAACACTGGCGCTCAGCGCAGGAAATGCCATGAGGATCAGCGAAACGCCTCACAAACCCTCGGAGGTCTTCACATCATGACTTACATGTGTTACACAAGAAAATCACATCACACGTGCTTGTGGAGACTATATACCACACATTTCTGAAGGTTTAGCACATTGCTAGCCTTATGAACACAATGTGTTCAAATCCTTCAGCTGATGCAGTTTTAGATCTTTATTTTTGCTTGTTTACATACAATCTGCCCTTAACTATGCCACTTTATCGCAGTCCAAAACTTTATTTAAATACATGCATTTATTTAATAGTTTACTTAATCAAACTACTTAGTTTAATTACTATTAAGTAATCATTTTTGTTAATTGAAATGAAGCCGAAATAAAATGAAATATAAACCATAGATGACAAAATTAGAATATTAGAAGTGTTGTAGAAGTTTAAGTATTAAAATGACTAAAATTAATTAAATAAAATTAAAGCTATATAGAAATATTAATATTAAATAATATTAAAACTTACAAACATGCTCAACAAAACTACTAAAACGTAACATGAGTTAAGTAAAAATGTAAAATAAACTACAGCCATAAGTTACAATAAAGCTATATAAATCTCAACAAAACTAAAAAAATACATAAAAAATACTAAAACTTAAACAAAAATAAATCAAATCTGAAAATATATAAATTAGTTTAAATTATATATATGCACAAAATACTATAATAGTATTAAAAAAAAAACAATAATAATAATAAAATAACACCGAACCTGGTATTATATGTACTGCTATAAATCTGTACCATGCATAATAAGTTTTTATTTTTTTTAACAGTAAGATTAGATTGTCTTTTTTGTTGTTTATTATATATGAGCGAACAGCAGACCACGAGGATTCAATCGTTGCACCGGAAATGCTTCTATGAAAGTAAATATGATCAAAATATATAATAGGCTATATGTTTTGTTACTGTAAGTCAGAGAGCTATTTACACTGCTAAAAACCAAACAAACAAACAAAAACACAGTCTATCTTTCACCATAAAAATATAGGCTAAAACATTCTAAAGGCAAATTGCATGAATTAGAATAGTGATGTCTCAAAGTGCATTATTAGTCCTTATCTCATTACTTCCTATTTTTGCGCGGATTTAGTTTCTCCCTGTTGTAAACTCTAGGGACGTGAACTCTGTCGTAAGTTGATTAGTGTGCATGGATCTTAAAAATTAAATTAAATTAAATAAAAAATTAAAAGTATGCATTTAGCAGACACTTTTATCCAAAGTGACTAACAGTGTATTCAGGATAACAATTTTTACCTATCATGTGTTCACAGGGAATCGAACCCAAACCTTGCGCTTGTTAATGCAATGCTCTACCACTTGAGCTACAGGAACACAGGATCTGCGCTCATTTCTATGTTAGATTGGTAAATGAAGCCCCACCGTATTTTGTGTTTTAATACTCACAGGTTCACCTGGAGGACCTTTTTCACCTGTGCTGCCGAGAGGACCTGCTTTACCCTGCAAAACACACACACACACACACACACGGGGTCAGATTACACATTATTCAGTCAAACGTCCCATTGAACAGAAACATCACAAATGAGATCTTTATTAAAGTCATTAATTTTCTTATATGACAATTAGAATAAATTTATTGCAAATATCTCCTGTGTTTCAGATGGACAAACAAAAGCCAAGTACATGGTTACTTTAGTTAAATAAAACCATACTTTTGTTTTTTACTTGAAATAAAATTAAATAAACGTTAACTAAAATAAAATCTAAATAAAAGAAAATAAACACTATTTTGTTACTTGAAATAAAATAAATGTTAACGAAAATACAATTTAAATAATATAAAATAAACCCTTTTTAACCCTTTTTAAATAATATAAAATAAACAGTTCTAGAGTTTTAGAGATCCTAATATCTTATACTCTGCTCTAATTTCTCATTAAACGATCTGAGATGCTTTTCACATTCACTTTACAGCTCTAAACTTTCATGACAATAAGTGACCCATTAATGTGTCTTTATTTTCCCAAAGCAATTTTAGGAAAAAACATCCAACACAAAACTGATACAAATATGAATCCTACTGTAAATACAAGTACAGAACTAAAAACACAGGTGCTCAGACATCTCAAATACACATATAAATCACGGGTACTTTGTTAAACACATATTTTACATGTCTGATTCAGTTGTAAAACATATCTGCTTTACAGAACGGAAACGTCTGAGTTTGTTTCTATGATGGAAATATAAGCCAGCAGGGACCCACAGCCTTTCTGCTCTTATTTTCGTCTGTTTTTCTTTCCGTCTTTATCAGACACTGATACGCTGAGAAGCAGGAACCGCTGGCTTTAACATGCACCTGTGTTATCAGAGCATTTCTCAGTGAAATCTCAGTTCCCTCAACAGTTTCCAGACTCAAAGCATCACACCACAGATGCCGCTTTAATAACATCAGCATGACCCCCTTTATCAAAAGTCATAAGTGCACTTCATTTTTCAGCAGTATATATAACTTACACAAAGATGCATTAATAAACACATTCATAAACACTTCCATATGTGACCCTCTCAACTATACCTTCACTTCACATGCTTCATATTCAATGAAACAAAGTCACGATAAATCCACTCAGGGTTTATAATTGGCTAGTTTTAATGATGATGATGAACACACTGTATTAGATCCAAATCAGTCACTAATAAGGTTTCATGCCTTAGAAGGCAGCTGATTATGCATGCAATGTATTTTACCATTTTAATATGATTATTTTAATTATTTTGAATATTAAAATTTAATAATATTTATTTAAACAAAAATAATATTTTTGGCAACACATTGTACTATTTTTATACGATTCTTTTAATAACTGAGTATTAAAATAAAATAATAAATATTTATTTAAATATATCTGTTTTTAAATTTTTATATATTTTTCTATATTAAAATAAAATAATAATATCTATATAAAATATATTTTGGCAACACATTTTACTATTTTAGTACAACTATTTTATTACCTTTGATTATTAAAAAATTGTCTATTTAAATATGAATCAGACTATTATTTTAATGTCTTTGAGTATTAAAAATAGTATCTTAAACAAAAACTAATTATTGGCAATACATTTTTGAGTATTAAAATAAAATAATATAATTTATTTTAACAAATGAAAAACATTTGTGGCAACATTTCGACCATTTTAATATGAATAATAGAATCGATTTAAAAAACAATAATATTTTAAGCAGCATACTTTGTTTAGATATTATTTAAATCCAATATCACATCATTCCAGCACGTGATTTCTGAAGGATCATGTGACCCTGAAGACTGAGTAATGATGCTGAAAATTCATATCTGATCACAGCAATAAATTAAATTTTACAATACATTAAAATAGCAAACAGTTATTTAGAATTTTAATGATTTTTCACAATTTTACTGATTTATTTATCAAATAAATGCAGCCTTGGTAAACCGAAATAACATGAAACAGACCATTTGACATGTAAATGCTAGTGTATATTTTGCTGTTGGATGTGCTGCTAACAGTCTGTCAACATTCACCAATCACGACTGACAGTATTTGCATATAGTGCTCTGATTCACTATTATCCACTGTGATCAGTGAGGTGTATCAAATCATCACACATCTGCAGCATTAAAGCAGTGACTATTTGTATAAACATCATAAATCATCTGAGTTATGAATGAAGCCGCAACGCTTTAATGAGCCTGTGAAACACCAAACAGAACGGATGCCAAATCTTCCCGTTCAGCATCAGTCACAAGAGGATGCTGTGAGCTCGGGAGCATCAAAACCCCTCAGGCTTAAACAGACACACACCTCACACAGCAAACACACTTGTGCTTTATTACAGGAAATACACAGACGCTTGAACAGACACATCTCAACACCCTGCTATATATGTGATGAACAGGGATTGGGATCATAAGGAGACTACACTTTACAATAAAACAAAGTA
Source organism: Carassius gibelio (assembly GCF_023724105.1). NCBI lineage: Eukaryota > Metazoa > Chordata > Actinopteri > Cypriniformes > Cyprinidae > Carassius > Carassius gibelio. The sequence goes on from NC_068393.1 coordinate 18,772,529, forward strand.
AAAATAAAAGTATTTTTGAAAACATATTTTCACTATTTTAATCTGATTGTTTAAATACCTGAATATAAAATAAAATATTGGTATTTATTTACACAAATATAATAAAAAGTAATAGCATTTTTGCAACATACACATTTTTTTTATACTTTTGAGTATTAAAAGAAAATAAATATATATATATTTTTTGAAATAGTGTTTTTGGCAAACACATTGTTCTATGTTAATATCAATATATTTATATTTGTGGGTATTAAAAGAAAACAACAATACTTATTTAAATAAATATTATTTTAATTATTAATCATTAATAATTATTTTACTTTTAAATACATACTTTTATTTTGTTTGAGAGCTCAAAGATATTAACATAATCAGATGAAAACAGTGCAATACATTACCAAATGTGCTATTATTTTTGTTTAAATCAATGTTATCATTTTATTTTAATACTCTAAAGTATCAAAATAATCATATTAAAATATAGTGTGTTGTCTAATATTAAAAGAAAATTATGCTATTTATTTTTGACAATGTATTTTACTTTTTTATTATGATTATTTTAATACCTTTGAGCACTCAAACTAAATAATAGTATGTATTTAAACAAAAATAATCTTTTTTAGAAACACTATATTTTAATATGATTATTTAGATATGTAAGAGTATTAAAAGAAAACAATAATATTTATTTAAACAAAAAAATAGTAATTGCATTGTACAGTTTATAGTGCACTGTTTTAATCTGATTATTTTAATACTTTTTTTAATACTTTTAACATAAATAATAAAATTTTAGACAACACACTATATTTTAATATTATTATTTTGAAACTTTAGTGTATATAATATTTATTCAAACAAAAATAATAGCATATTTGGTAATGTGTTGCTCTGTTTTCATCCGATTATTTTAATATCTTTTAGCACTCAAACTAAATAAAAGTATATATTTAAACAAAAATAATAATATTTTTAGCATCACACAATATTTTAACATGATTATTTCAATACTTTAGTATATTAAAATAAAATAATATTTATTCAAAAAAATAATAGCATATTTGGTAATGTATTGCACTGTTTTCATCCGATTATTTTTATATCTTTTAGCACTCAAACTAAATAAAAGTATATATTTAAACAAAAATAATAATATTTTTAGCAACACACTATATTTTAACATGATTATTTTAAAACTTTAGGGCATTAAAATAAAATAATATTTATTCAAGAAAAAATTACAGTATTTTTGGCAACATATTGTTCTATTTTAATACCATTATTTTGGTACTTCTGATTTTACAATAAAGACAGTAGCATCACAGTTGTTGGTATGAGACTTACAGGTGCTCCTGCTGGTCCTCTCTTCCCTGGAGCTCCAGCTTTACCCTACAAACAATCACAAACACAACTGAAGCTTACGGATTTAGTTTTAATAACTGTGGTATTTCAAATTAAATTATTTCATTTTAGTCAGTTTACATTTCTCATTTTTTAAGTTTTTAAATCGCATATTTATATTTCCTTTCAACTTAATTTCAGTTACCAAAAATATTTTTATAATTTTATTTTTGGTTAATAATAAAAAGAGTATGTCCTTTTGTGTCAATGTGTTTTACTCTCAAATCTGCAGAAACATGTTTATCTTGCTGAGGACATATCTAATATGACTATTGTCTTTATGTAAAGATGACTTCTGATAACTACAAACCCTAAAACACATTATTTTAACTGTGAATAGTTCCATATGAAGACATCCCAAGTGAAGATTTTGTCAAACTATTTCAACATATATGGACAATTTTATCTACATTTTAAAATTTTAATAAATTTTCAAGTGTTCAGCGTTGCTTACGATGAATCCTGGAGGTCCATTCTTCCCAGGCAAACCCTTTTCACCCTGAAAAACAACAGCAGTGGAGCTGTCAAACATGTTTGATTTTCAGTAGCTTTGTAATGCAAATCTCAACGCAATTGTTTTGGGTTTTGTAGCAGTGTGAAAAGCACCATGAAAGTGAAGTTTTCTATCCTGTGTGATCTGTTTCCTCTTGAAACAGGAAGTTGGTGTGCAACACAGGGACATAAATGATCACAAGGATCTCCCAGAAAAATAACATGGCTATATAATTGTCTATGTTTGTATATGTTTTGGGTCTGAAGGGACGCTGGTACCTTTATGCCCTCAGGGCCCGGCTCTCCAGGAGGGCCGTCAGGTCCCCTCGGGCCCTAAAAGACAAAAACACAACAGGTAAACAGGGTAAAACTTAACTAATAGTTAACACCATACTTACCAGTTGATTTATTACATTAAGAATTGGATGAACAAATTGTGTATAAGAACTTTTCTAAACTGTTATTTTTAATTGTACAAATGATGCACGATTTAATTGAATATGCACTAACTTTCATACATTTCCAGAAGATAAATCTGAACAATGGATAAAGCCAGATTCAAAATTCTTTTTTGATTTTGTTGACATATTAGAGTTAAAAGATTTTGTAGAGGGGATTTTGGATATCTCTTTTTATCACTTCATAAATCATAAAATACTGTCAACAGACAGAAAAAATACGTTTTCAACGTGTTTAGGAATAAACTGTTGTAAAAACCCATTTCAATGATATATGAACAAACCCCTTGGTAAAAACCTTCAGAATATAGAGAGGAGTAAAACTGCTAAGTTTGGGGTTTGTAAGTGCTGCGGAAGTGGAGAAAAAACTTTTAAAAGATATGTATTGTAACTGAAATCTACAAATGCTGAAAGTGTATTTTGGGTGTTTTCTTATCACTAGTCTGAAACAACATGTTACGAAAAGCCAATTAGCTCAAAATCTATTATAGTTATTACATCAAGTTTATTCTCATAAACAGTCCAGGGCTGAGTTTCCGAAAAGGTTCGTAAGCCTACGAAGTTCGTAAAAATTATCGTACGACTGATCTTAATATTACGGTCTGTTTCCCAAAAGCATCGTAACTTAAGTAGCACTTAAAATTCTCGTAGATCTACGAGTGCTCTGGAGTAATCGTTAAGCCCTAAGTGCATCGTAAGAAGTCAGATTTATGCGTTCACCTGCAGGATAATCAGCAGATTACACCTTTAACTTGATTCAAGCGCAATGTGATTATAATAAAAGTATAAGTATTTGTGATTTGATTGTGCTTTATTGTACCCTTTATAACTCGTTTTCTTTATTTTAGTTTTATTTACTTATAAATTAAATAATTATAAAGAGGGCAGAAAAAAATTGAAATACACATTTAAATTTAATGACTGAAAAAAAAAAGAATAAGTATAAGTAATGTAGGAAATATTGGACCCGGAAATAACATCTCTCTCTCTCTCTCTATACTGTATATAAATAAGTAAATTTAAATAAATTTTTGACTTACAGTGCATTCAGGCTAACATTTTTTACCTAACATAATATATAAATATATAAAGTATATTATATATTATTATGCAAACTATAATATCATACACTATAATATAATATAATATTGTAATGTATTACAGTTATTATATCCAAGTTGTCTGTCTGGAACGCAGCATTAGGTTAACGTCAATAAACGATCATTTACTACAATTAAGATTCATTCTATAAGGCAACATTTCATCACTTGACAAATGGACAGTGACTCCTGAATAGCACTTAAAGCACAGCTACGTGCGACTGTGTTAAATGCATTTTTGGGAAACGCACGTTAAACAATAACGAATGATCGCAAAATGACTCGTATAAAACGCTCGTAAGCTCTAAAATCAATTGTTATTGGCCACATGCCAGACCAAACTCACCGAGAATCAAGGCCAAGCCAAACTAAACCAAAACAAAGAGGATCTGTTACACAAAGGGTTAGGTCGAGATGTAACCTCATTAGTGACCACTTTGGAACGCACTTTGTAGATCACTAAAGCTCACAAGAGATGCAACGCACTATGAATTGTAATAGTTCTGTGTTAGAATGGTAATAACATGTGATATGTACAAGTTAGGGTTGTTATTGTTAACTAAAACTATTACAAATAATTTCCATTAATTTACAAAGTAAAATGAGTTGACAAAATAAAATATGAATTATAAAACAAAATAAAAAATATATTAGAAAACATTACATTTATTATATTAAAAACATGATCACAACGTAAACTTATAAATATATTACTAAAATATATAAAATATTATTTATAAACATAAATTATAAAATATATTACAGTAAATGTATTATTAAACTTATAACATCAAAACTTACAGTAGCTTTTAACTTAAAACATTTAGAAAAATGCTGCATTGGCAACTAACTGAAATAAGTTGAAGAACACTAATATTAAATATCATTAAAAACAATTCAATTCAATCTATACTTTTAGGTACTGATTAATTAAAGGGATAAATATTACAAAATGTCTCTCATTTTGTCCACAATATTTGACTGAGCTCGTTGCAGTGGATTCTCAGATGGCCATGTGATGCTGCCTTAGAATTTGGCCAAAATAAGGCTCTATAATTTATCGAACAGCTGCTGCATTTGGAACTTGCTTATAAAGTGTTAAAAGCTGTCTATGCAAGTGCTTCCTAGGGTTTGGAGCGGAAACACAGAGCCAAAGAGTCTGGTCTGTTGAATTTGGGTTCATGAATGGAGACTCTAAGGATCTATCTGTCATGTATTTCACCGTCGTACATTCTCATCATCATTAAAATGAGATCTGCACTGTTTTATATAAACAGAACGGAGGGGAACATTCTCTTAATTGCAGAGTTTGGCGTGAACCTTAAACCACTTTTCATCAGCTTCTGTGGCCTCTGACTGACTTCATCCTCGGTCATTATGACTTACGTCAAACATGCTCTTTCTCTTTCCATTTAAGATGTTAGTCAAGGCAAGTATTTGAGTTTACCTTAAACATTTACCCTCAGAGTGACCTGTTATTAATTAAACTGGCTGTTCTTGCTACTGTACTTTAAAGACAGTTACCCTCTTTGTTACATACATTAGACATTTTAAATGTTCAAAACAAAATGTTTTTCTCCTGTTTTTAATCAGAAAAAAAGTAAATGATAATGTGAAAAATATAAATAAAAATATAAAAATGAATATAAACATAAATATTAATTCAATTTCCTAACGAAGACTAGAAGGTAAAAAGAAGTCAAAATAATCCTGAAATCATTGCACATATTAAACTGATTCAATTTGTATAATGAATATTGAATATTATGTTCATATATTGAATATTATAACTGAATATTTTAAAATATTTTAAATAATACTAATTTTAATTTAGTTTGAGTACGAAAATAACTAAATTATCAAATACTAAAACTTAACAAAAACTGAATACACACACACCAAAAAAAAAAAAAATTTTTTTTTAAATGTACTCCAATGATCTTTGTTTCAATTACAACTTCAAAAATCAAAAAAGTAAACTTTTACAAACATGACAAAAACACAACAATTAACAAAATTGCTTCAATTACAATGCAGAGATGCAGAGTATATTAGTACACAAACTACAATAAAATTAATTATAAAACTTTAGATTTTTAAACGGATTCAGATTAATTAGCCACTCAATTAAGTGTGTAACAAATAAGTTTTGATTATTTATATATGTGTCATATTCCGTTTGACCACTAGAGGTCCCTGTGGTTTACTATAAACATGATCACATGGTCAGCAAAACACTAAAAACATGTGAACAGTGATTGCTGATCACAGAGAGAGCTGATGCATTACATTACACTAAAGCATTTTTAGGATCATCAAGAATTTTGTGCATTTTTTTTTTGCATTTTTTACACACAAAAAAAGCATGAATTTATTTCACTACTAGTCTTACCCTTCTCCCTTTGGGCCCAGGAAGGCCTGCTCCTCCTCTCTGTCCTTGTGGACCCTTGAGAAAAAGAGACGGACAGAAAGAGACCAAGTCTAATTTCAACTTTCACGTGTAAAGTTCCTCAAAGTCAATCTTTCACTCCAAAAGTTGCATCTAAAAACCGCAGAGGATCATGGGAAAAAAACTTACTGGTGGACCTTGTGGGCCGAAATCCCCAGGAACTCCTGGAAGACCCGGATACCCCTTAAACAGACAAAGAGGTGCACTTTTAACACAGTAAACCAGTGACCACTAACTAACTAGTGAAAAGTTAGTTTTTTTTTTTTTACTCCATTGGCAGATATTTTTATTTTTTTTGAGCATAAACACACTTCCACACTTATTTTTTCCCTCATAAATAGGACTTCAAATCTGATGTCACTTTGCTTCTTTCATAAATGTATCGTGATATAAGAATATTTTTACTGGAAAGCAAGACAAAAATACTGAGGAAGAAGATCTTTTTTGCAGTGCAGTGTATTTTAATATATGTTTGTTACTGTGAGAGAAGCTCTTACTGTTGACCCTTTCTCTCCTGGAGGACCCAAAGGACCAGGAGGACCTCGATCGCCCTGAACACACACAATAAAACAAACACAATCACGTTCTCAGGTCAAACTATAGGAGAGATTTTTCTATCACAAATCAAACAGCACACAATAAATATGGATCCTGATGCATGTGTGGTTTAACATCCAGACTCTTGGTTTTTACCTTTTCTCCAGGCTGTCCAATCACTCCGGTTATTCCAATCAATCCAGCCGGACCCTGAACAACACAGAGAACAAGAGCTGGTTAACACACACACACACACGCAAACACACGCGCACACACGCACACACACACACACACACACACACACACACTCCTGCATTCCTCATGTCAGATCTCAGTCCAGATAGGAACAGAAGAATTGCTTTACATGAATGTGTGTGTGTGTGAATATTTCAAGAATATCCAGGCTGATTAATATAATATAATATAATATAATATAATATAATATAATATAATATAATATAATATAATATAATATAATATAATATAATATAATATAATATAATATAATATAATATAATTCTGTGTTTAAGGTCTGTCAAGCTACAAAATGACAAGAAAGCACAATAAAAGTATAATAACAATAGTTCATATGCACTATAATCTAATCCATAAGAAAGCTTTACGTAGTAACCATATTGAGCCTCAGAGACCTCTCTTAGCTATAAATTCATGTTTTTTAAAAATGCATTGTGAACCAATGAGATCAAACGAGTAATGACACGTCTAAAGATGCCATTTTATAATTAAATACAAGTGCAATTGAGATTTACATCATATGACTTCAGAGGAATTGAATAATCTGAGTCTGATAAATGAATGTTAGGATACTTTTATAGTATTTTTTTGTAAGATGCATGTGGGTGAGTAAAAGATGACTGAATTCTCATTTCCAGGTGAACTGTCTCTTTAAGACTGTCCTGCTTCTTCACACACTGACTATAATGATCTGTAATGATTACACAGCGGGACATTTACTAATATGCTAAGGTGTTCACGTCCATCTTGTTGTTAATAAATCTATGTATTATGACAGCACAGATTAAATAAAGCTCTGTTTCCACTAAACACTATGAACTGAATGTGCGTCACACTCCCAGCACTCATTAATCTTCACAGAAGTGAAACGTCACACTCCTGTACAGCACTTTCCATGGTTTCCATGTAAGTTGGTACAGTACAAGTGGGTTTTTGGGATGATTCCCAGCATGCACCATCAGCCCTGGGGAACTTTCCGAGAGGTTTGACGTTCCTCTGACAGTTCATTTGTCACAGAACTATCATTACATCAGAAATCTTTGGCTCGTCTGACTGAAGCTCCAACAAACTTTCCATGTTAATGTTTCATGCAGCTCGTTCTCCATTTTCAATGCCCAACACAAAGCAAATTATTGTACGGTTTAAAGGCAAAATAATGACTTTACAGTAAGCGTTAATAAATTGCTCAAGATGAATTAGTATAAAAACTTTGAGGTCTGTATATTTTATTGAAGTTTTTGATGTCTCTTCTGCTCACCAAGTCTGCATTTATTTGATTAAAATACAGTAGAAATTGTAAAATATTATTACAATTTAAAATAAGAATAGTTTTCTATTTGAATATACGGTATTGTAGAATATAATATATTTATTTGATGCAAAGATGAATTTGCAGTCTTCAGCATCACATTCTAATAACTTATTATTATTATTATCAATTTTTATTTATTTTTATATATTTTATCATGAACAGAAAGTTCAAAAGAACAGCATTTATTTGAAATATATATATATATATTTGTAACATTAAAAATGTCTTCACTGGCACTTTTGATCAATTTTATGAATTACATATCTTGAATGAAAGCACTAATTAGTTTTTGACGGTTAGCTAGACTTAAAAAAAAATAGAAATATATATATATATATCGAATGGGACAGATTTTATAAGAAACTATGAGGGAATTCTTGAGAACTTAGAAATAAAAAAAATTAAAAACATGCTTTCTGAAAGCATGCCAGTTATCACAGATGTTTTTCAGGAAAGACACCAAGTGCACGCTGGGATTGACGAGGCTTTCCATATTTTCCTGAAAGAGCCGAGCGACAGCCAGCAGAACATAGATCTACTGTAACAGTCACTACATCAAAATGTGTCATCGAAACCTCATTGTGCAGCTAAAAACACTCCAGATATGTCAAAATCCACATTAAAGCATTTACATCATCCAGCAGATACTTTTCAATTATAACCTAAATAAATCTCTTACTGTGAGTCCTCCAAGAAAATGCCTGCTGAATGATTTTAGTGTAATATCACTCTTAACATCAACTGAAAACCATGTTTGGTGCCGTCTAATGGATGAAGATGAAGCTACAAGAAATGAAGCCTGTATCTGTTATGAAGACAGTCAGAGGCGTTAGGATCCAAATGCAGTATTTATTTAGAGAATGGTCAGACAGGCAGAAATCAGGAATGGCGTCAGGTGTGTAAGGGATAACCAGAATCGAAACCAGAAACAAGCGGAGATCGGGGCAGGCAGCAGAGAAATCAGAGTCGAATACACAGGCCAAAGGTCAAACATGGGAATAACAAACACAGGGGAAAAACGCTAGGAAATGTCAGCCAGGCTAAACAAGACTTCGCAGTGAGTGAGAGTTATTGTGGTGCTTATATGTGTGTGTAAATGAGGTGCAGGTGTGGCAAGGAAATTGGCTGATGAATGAGGTGCAAGTGTGGCAAGGTGATTGCGATGTAGTGACTCATGGGAGATGTAGTTCGGGTTTGGTGCAACAGTTGAGAGGTGCTAGTGTCCAAGTGATGATATGGTGACATCTGGTGGTTGATGGGTGGAATGGTCCTGAGTGGAGTGCCCTCTACTGAAGTTCATAGGCACTCCAGCTAATGATCGTGACAGTATCACACTTAAAAATACGCAACAATTATGTCACAAAATAGAAAGTGTACAAATGTTAAAGTTGTTAAATCTTAAATGTAAAGTTTAATCTAAAATTAAAGCCATATATCTTAACTAAGTTATGTTCCAAATTTGAAGTTGATATTACAAAAATTTAAGTTCCTGTGAGATTTTATATAGGTGCTACACCAAGAATAGCCAAATTTCACTGAATTTTTAAATGCATTTGCCTGCAACAAATGTATAAACATCTGTCACAATATAATTATATTACAAAATAACCAAATATGGAACCATGAGGCTTCAGACCTTTCTGAATTAGTTCTGTCAAAATTTGCAAATGTTTTGATTAGAAAATATTGCAGCAAAGGGTGAGGATCCCTCTGAAAGATTTTAAGCACTGTACTATTTACATAATGTCCGACTTTCACTGCATGAATTTCGAGTGTCTAAGCTATCGAATGATAACTAATTTATAATTACTAAAATATGTGATAAACGAGAAACCCCAGTGATCTGAAGAACCAGTAACGACCTTGAACATTTAATCTGCAAGTTTTTTCTCAGAGTTGGTGTAAATGTATTTTAGAGGTTGAGAACTTCAGCAACTAATCTGCAGATTTCAACCATTTTCCCCTCTGTCTGATCTTGCCCTGCTCATTTGGAAAGTGATGTCATGGCGTTCATTAAAGACCTTGTGTTCTTCAGATTGCTGTTCTTGAAGTGGGGCTGTCTGGGCCCCTGCGCAGATTTTCTGCGGCTGATCTCTAATGCATCACATATGTGAGCTTATTCAATATAGATGAACACAAACCAGAATGCAAATACAGCACATGTTTTCTGTGTTGTGTCTAAAGCAAATCCTCCTAACACAGACATGAACGCAGTCTTGTCTTCCCATCGGAAGATGGAGGGAAACCACGGGATGTTTTTC
>NC_068393.1:18787793-18812793 GCF_023724105.1 Carassius gibelio
TTGCAAATAGCATTTCCATGCATCTGGATTACAGTTTTGACATAAACAGGCTAATAGAGGTCGACCGATAGTGGATTTTGCCGATACCGATAGCTAGGTTGGACCATACTGGCCGATACCGATTAATTAACCGATAATTTTTTTTAATGGATACTGAACAAAAACCAAAATAGTCCTTTATTTAAAAAATAAAACAGTACTAAACCATAAAAGTAGTAGTAATAATAATAAAAGTAATAATAATAATAATAATTAATTGCCATGGATTTTTGCCGATAACAGAATGTTCCAGCAATCAACTATCGGTGCCGATTAATCGGCAAAACCGATACGTCGATCGACCTCTACAAACTAATAAACTTAACATGATTTATATTTGTCAGTCATACATAAGTTAAACAGGTCTGATTCATGATTTAGTGCTAATAAACTGAATGTGTTTTAAACACACATTAACCAGTTTTAAATATTTATCATTAATAAATCAAAATGTTCAGTCTCATACATTTTAACAAAATGAATAGTTTGTTTCACAGCTATTTTAACTGTCTTCATACTTTTTATCTGAATAAACTTTGTTTTCACAGTCAACAGAGCTATGCTGATTCTAAGCAGTTGGATTAATTGAATTTTAAAAATGATTTAAAATATTCGAAAATAATCTAAAAGTAAAAGTTATTTTGATTTTAGCATAAAATACGTAAATATATAAAATAAGAATAAACTATGCCAAATATAAAAATATATAATATCTAAAATAATAATAAATATGATTATTTAAATAGACGCAAATCGTTAAAAATAAACTATGCCATGTTTTTTTTGAGAGCAGAAATCTGACCTGTTTCTTTCATTGTATGTATGACTGACAAACATGCATGTAATAAAGTTTATTAGTATGTGCTAAAACTGTGAAATGCAAATGGATGGACATTAAATATGCAATTCATATGTGTAAATCTTAAAGATGTAAACATCTTTGTGCATCTTAGAGTTTCCTGGAGCAGATTTCCATTCAGTGTACACATGTCTCCAAGACCCTCAACAGACAGACTGATACTATTTTATGACCATATAAAGCTTTTTCATGTTAGAAAACAGTCTGACGCTCACCTTGTCACCCTGATAACCAGTTTCTCCCGGCTCACCCCTCAATCCAGGTTCACCCTAAATCATACAGCATCAGAATTATAGACTACAGAACACAACATGCCTGAACTGATCTGATGTATGCATTCATACTGTCCATATACAGCAGCAGTCATGAGTTTGCACATGTTAGAATAATACTGCAGTGATGAATAACACAAATGAGAGTCTGGGAATTATGTAGCGATGAAAACATCCGACACAAATAAAAACTCTCTCATATTTTCATATAGTCTAGATTCCAGCCAGTGTAAGTTTAGTATCACTGACAGACTTTTACTGTTTTGTTTTTTTTTGTATTTTGAATTCGTTTTTATTTTTGTACTTACATTTTAGTTAAAGTTTTTGAAATTATTATTATTAATACTTATTTATTTTTCAATTTTTTATTTCAGTTTAAATTTTAGTTACTTTGGTACATCTAGTTAAAAATTGAGAAATTTTGTAGGCAACTAGCTGAAATAAAATAAATGTGAGGTTATTTTTTATCATATATATACATATGCGTGTGTGTGTAATTGATTATATTGCTAAATATATTAATACAGTACTATTATTGTACTATTATATTATAATATTATTATTTTATGAGTATGTGTGTGTTTTTACCTTTATACCATTATATATATATATATATATATATATATATATATATATATATATATATATATATATATAATTAGTTTTTATTTTTGTATTTTCCATTTTAATTTTAATTTACATTTTAAAGCTTCTATAATTTTGTTGTTGTGTTTTGATCTTTTTTTTTAAGTTATTGTTATTTTTTATATATTTTTTATTATTTTTGTACACTATTGTAGTATTTAATACACTATTTTAGTTTACCAAGTTAAGAGAAATGTTTGGAAACTAGCTAAAATATTTATATTTTTATATATTTTATATATAATATTTAATTTTATTTAAACTAATATTACTTCTAATTCACGCAAAAACAAAATCTGGTTTTGTTCTTAATTTTTTCGGTTATAGTAAACTATAATAACCATGATTCCAGCTCTGCTCACATTCATAAACCAGATTCACGTTTATTTATCTACAAAACCTTATTTTATTTCATAAGATCATGAGAAACATAAACAGAATAATTTGCAGTTCCTTGAAAGTTTCAGAAAAGAACAAATCTTATATTTCTAGTAAAACTAAGTGCGAGTGTATGCCGAGCACTTCCTAAATGGATCATCTGTACAGACATGTTAGTCCATATCTCCAACACATTAACCTTATGAGTTCACATGTTCGCTGCAATAATAGAAATATTTAAATCACCTTATCACCTTTCATTCCAGGAGGCCCCACCCCTCCGGTCAGGCCCTGCCAATGAGAGAACAAGATGTCCAGCCAATCAGATTACAGAACACTGAGGAGCATCGTGACAGGACGTTACCTGAGGTCCCACAATGCCAGGAAAGCCACGGGGTCCCTCAGGCCCCAGATCCCCCTGAGAGAAGAGACAGAGACCCAGTGTTCAGTGAATAGTGCAGTGATGGAAGTCTAATTATCCAAATATTTATATATTCTGCTTTACAATTGACGAAAAATTGCAAAATATAAAGTAAAAATAAAAAAAAAAAAAAAAATATATATATATATATATATATATATATATATATATATATATATATATAGTACATGTGCAGAATCATGGTAATGCGACTTCTCTTTGTTTATTTAGCTCGTAGAAACATGTTTAGAAGGAAAGCTGCTCATCTGGAGCTGGCAGAGGATTGTGAAAGCCCCACAGATCACAAATAAATCCCACACAGTCCATAAAAAAGCTCTTTTCTCTGCTGCACGTACAGTAATAAAACCGACAGAAGATAGAGAAGCAGGTGAAATACGACTCATTTGATATTCTAATGAAAACACATCCATCTGTGAATGTTCAAAACCATCCCATGTACAGAACTCCCAACTGGGAATCATGTGACGCATGAGACGCAAAACAAAGCACAGCTTCTGGAGTTAGTGAGAAGGGGTTAATGATTCAGATTCAGAGATAATGGTTCAGCACAAGCTGATTCTGGGATCTTTAGACTTAGCATGTAAACATAAGCTGAAAGTTTGAGGTCGGAACACTCTGATAAAAATACAGTAAAAACACTAATATAGTGTGAATCTGTGTTAAAGTGTAATGTATTTCTGTGATGCTCCGCTGTATTTTCAGCATCATTCCTCCAGTCTTCAGTGTCACATGATCTTCAGAAATCATGATAATATGATGATTTACTGCTCAACAAACATTTCTGATTATTATCAGATTTCATATGGGTAAAAAGTCAATAAATAATAGAAATGAATCAGATTAATTTGGAAAGATTCATTGATCGTGAGCTCTGTGATCATCAGCTGATTCAGTAGAGAGAGACATGATGAAGAGACAACAGGAACCTGCCGCGCTACTTTTAAAGCTGCTGTTAGCAGGGGTATTCTAGTTACATGATAAAACTAAAACCAAAGCTGCAACCTTGGGGAAAAAAAAATCATTAATTGAAGTAAAACAGGAAAAACGAACTTAAACTTGAATAAAAATTTATAACTACATAGACATATGAAAAACTGCTGTAAAGTACTGTAAATGTGACAAAAACATAAATCAAAGTTAATATAAAATATAAAATAAATACAATTTAAATACAAAAATATAAATTAAGAAACTACTAAAGCTTGTTTGTTGAAAATAATAACTTTAAATTTCACAACTCTGACTTTTTTCACTATCATGAGTTTATATCTCACATTTATTACTTTATAAACCGCAAGAGCAAATTTATATCACAAAATTGTGAGGAAAAAAGTCACAATTATCTTTTTTATTTTTGATTCAGTGACAGAAACATGCTTTAAAATAAATAAATAAATAAATAAAATAACATAAAAAGTATAATGGTGTCTAAATTACAATATAATTAATATGAATAAATATTGATGGTGAAGATTGTGACTGTGATGATTTAATGCACCTTTAATGTGGACATTAAATTTCCAAAAGACCATTTGATTAGATTTGTTTTGTGCTCGGAAAAACAAACAAACAAACAAACAAACAAACAAACAAGCAAAAAAACTTCTCAAACCAGTTTAAACCGATTTGCTGGCATTCCTACTACTATATATATATATATATATATATTATAATGTGCTTTTTTTCATACCCAAAGCCATGCAAGAAATAAATAAATATATATAATAAAAACTTAAAAGATCTTAAAAAGATTTTGCCGTTTTGTTCTTGTCAGCACAAGATTTGATTCGGTGCATGAAGTAAAATCACTTGCAAATAAGCAGTCCCATTTATTAACATTAATAATCAGGACAACCTATTCTTCTGCTAAGTAATAATACATTGCATAACTTTAGTTGTTTTTCGTTGCACAAGAATCCGACTCAGACTCAGTTCTTGGGTTTTTCTCTGGTTTTCAGCAGCTTGTTCTGCTACTGTACAGAGTTGAGTCCTGCCGAGAGGATATTATAATCCTCAACAGTTCAGGAGCAGAGATCTGCGAAGAAACGGCTGCTTTTGGCCAAACTCTGCTCGTGCAGGAGAGATGAAAGAGACGGAGAGCAGCCAGGATCACAGTCACTCAGCATCAGCATGAAGTTCAGCGAGCACATCACATCAGACGAGCGCAGGACACGCACTAACCAGAGGCTTTACAGTAACATACTCTACATGTTTCCTCACATGCATTCACTAGCTGTCCCATCAACACTATACAGAGAAAAAAGTACGCCAAAATTCAAATTTCAAATTTTCAAAAATTCTAAAACTAACTAGCAGAAGACATTAACCGGTTTCAGATGTTACAATGTACCCCATCTATGCGGCATGTGTCACATTTCCCTTCCATTCTCTAGGGGTTAATAAAGAAAAACGAATACACTGTAATTGTGAATCAAAATAACATATTTGACACAAATTAGTGTGGATAATAAATTACACTCTGAGCCCCATGAGGATTTACACAACCTGAGAAAGTCTACTTACCGCCAGTGTTATTTCAGCATCACTCAGATACTATTATAGTCTTTAAATTACAACTGTGCTCATTTTTATTGTATTTTATTTTATATTAGCAAATCAAGTTAAACTAAATGGTGCTTCCTTAAAACTTACTAAAGGTGCATTAAATATCACAATCATTGCATTATATTATAAGTCACATGACAGTATTATTTTTATAATTATTATCATATAATGGAATTATTCATATAATTATTATTATATAAATGAGATACGTTTGTGTGTTATTTTGGTTTTATAGACAGACAGATATTAGTTTAGTTTTAGTTATTTTAGTACTTCAAGTTCAACTAAAGGCAAATGAGAAACACTGGCTTTGGAAACCAGCTAAAATACAATAAACGTAATCAAGTAATGAAATTAAAGCAATGAAAATGTTATATTAATCAACTTTTAGTTAAATGAAATAACCCTGTATTAAAGTACACAGTATATGTGTGTGCTATTGAAAGATGGCAGGTTTTGAGAAAAAAATGTTGAGAAGAGAATGTTTTTGTCTGAAGAATGGAGGAGAGAACAGGTGAACAGAAACCAAAGCAGCCCTCAATCCCTGCTGTAAGCGTGTGTGTGTGCGTGTGTGTGTGTGTGTGTGTGTGAGGACTCACTCTCAGGCCTGGGAATCCACTGCTGCCGGTTCCTCCAACAGGCCCCTGAAACACATCCCAAATCTCACAATACACACAGTTCACGAGGCTCTCTAGGTTTCTAACACACTGATCTGGAGCTGAAGAAATCAAAGATCTCTACAGCTGTCAGCGGTGTTGATACAGTAACATTCCTGCAAAAATATCCTGTTTTAATGGGATTTAAAAAAGCATCGAAATGAATAAAATGAGGAACCTACATGACTCTTTATTTTTATCTGATGCTTCTTGTTATTAGCAGAAACCCTAGAAGTTGTCGTCTTAACAGTTTAATGCACATCAAAAGACAACGTTGATCAAAAACCATGTATGGTGCTCTTTGGCTTTCCCTAAACGGAAATATGAATCTAGTCCTATTTGATCCGATCTCTCAGTGAAATGAACTTAAACTTAAATCAATGTTAGAGAGACTCGTACCTCGTTCCCATCCGGTCCGGGCGGCCCTCGCTCACCCACATCACCAACAACACCCTGCAAACACATCAGACACGGCGCTTTTCCATGAGGTCAGATCACACATCTGAACACCTCCTCATCGTGAAGCTGTTTAACGGTTTCCTGATCAGTGTGTTACTGTAAATGGCAGCGGTTCTGCAGTTCAGGAGAGCGTCTGTATGTTTGCTCGTGTCTCGGAGAGCCCAGGGGCCTTTGAACGTCTTCCAGCGAGCTTTCATCCGCGCTGGAGATGCCTGTGATTAATCATTCTGCTGCAGACGGCACGGCGGGCAGGAGCCCAGCTGGCACACCATCTGTGTTGGGATCTTAGCAGGCTCCTCCTACATTTGAGGGCTTTCTCAGGAGGAACACTTCCCAAAATTAGACCAAAATGAGCTGCTCTCCAGAGTTTCAAGAAGTGGAGACTCACTTCACGAAGAATCTCTGAGAATCAGTTTATTAAATGTTTGACACCCCTGGTTAAAAGCTTTAGACATAAAATCGTGGACAACCAAGGTGATTTCTTATTGAAAATCAATCTACAAGATTATTATTATTATTTGTTTTTATATTTTACTACTAATATTAGTATTATTAATTTGTTATTTTTATTATAATTTTTATTTATATTTAAAAAATATGTTATATTTTTTTTATGATGCAGTTATAGGAAAAAGTATACATAGAATTGCTAAACCTAAATATGAAATATTTACTAGAGTTCTTAAGAATAATTAATTATTTAATAGGTTAGTAGTAGCAGTACTAGTATACGATTTAATGGTAGAAAATAAAATGTACATAAAATCGCTGAACCTTATAATTAAATATTTAAAAATGCAATCATTACAAACAATGAACTAATTAATTATAAAATAATTTATTATAATTATTATTTAATAATAGAAAGTAACATGATATTTTAAGAATTTAGATGTTAAATTAAATAAAAAATTATTGTTATTATTATTATTTAATTTATTATTATTATTATTATTATTATTATGTGATTTAATGGTAGAAATAGCTTAACTTAAATGTTAAATATTCAAAAAAATATTTTAAGAGATGACTTAATTTTTAATAAATGCATTATTAGAATTGTGATTACTATTATAACTAGAATTAAAAGTTAGTGAACTAACTTTGATGTTGGCTTGGCCATCTTGGCCATGGAGCAAAAGAGCCAAAGTACTTGTGTGCCCAACATTGAGTTGCCCCGCTGCAAAATTAATACACATAATAATGCCATAAAAAAATACACCTGCAACAGTCTTTTTCCATGCTCCCTTGCTGTTTTCTTTTTTTAATAAAAAGCCTGGGCTATGATAACAGCTATGACAGGGTTGTCTAGCTGGATGTGAAATAAGTCATGCCTATTTTTCTCGTGTATGTATTTCACAGTCCTGCCACCGTTGCGTTGTGGGCAACGACACACAAGATTACTGAAACAATGCATTTTAAATCAAGGAGATCATAAGGGGTCCAAGCACAATGGTTTGTATAGATGATGCAGTTACACACTGTTTAAAATTGTTTAATTTGTACTGTATGTTCATTCTATTTATTTATTTGTGCTATTTACATAATGTTTACTTTTTTTAAGTTTGTTTTTGTTAATGTAAAATAGCACTGCATAGTCTTCACTGTAAGATAAAATACACAATCAAACCAAAATGTATTCAGACACCTTCAACATTTCTCACATAATCACAGTTTATTTGCTGTAGTTTAGAAACTGGTAATAATATATGACAATAACTCAGAACAAATTCATCTTGATAATTTCGGATAACTTTGATAAAAAGATATGTAATGGAATCAACCAAAACTTCAGACTGTCAGTATGACAATATTTACACAACTATCAATACTTTGTTGAACAGTTACCAAGCAAGAAATGCTTAATTTGGTTCAGTCTGTGGTGTGAAAAGGTTGCATTAACAATTAAAGAAAGAAACACTTAAGCAAAACATGGGCAGGTCCTTAATTATTATTTTTTTAAATCAATTTCACTGGTAGCCTACTGTATGAAGAATTAGTGGGTATAATATTTCACAGATCACTATTTTGCCATACTCACTTACATAAATGAACTAGTGGCCTGCACCCTCTAGTAAAACAATTCTATCTTATTTTTGAATTGACTTTGGATAAATTCTTGTACTACAAGGTAATTCAGTCAAGAGCAGTGAGTGATTTACTTTCATTTTCATACATTAAAGACTCTGACAGCAGAGCTAGTAAATTAGGCGCGGTCCCTTTAAGAGACAAACGCATCCATTATGATGATACACATCCGATTTTTTTTTTGCAAATCTTTACTTTCACTTAAGACATAACCACATACTTATTCGAACACACTTTCCAACACGGGTATTTCGACATATTTTGTATGTATTTGTTGTCGGTACAAAAGCAAGAAGACTTTGAGACGCGTCTCTGCTTGCTCCCTGAACAACACCGCGCTGCTGAATTGAGCTCTTTTGCTTTTCGCTCTTTTTTCTGTTTATTTAAACTGCGATTTGAATTTGTTCGTTCAGGTCCAGGAGGAAGTGAACGTCCTGAACGACAGCTCTGTTCAGTGTTGCTGTCCCTGTCCGCGATACGCGCGGCTCTCTCTCGTGCACACGCGCCATCAGCTGCTCAGTTCAGTTTCCCGCAGCGCGGGGCTGAAGCCAACTTGATGTGTTGAATGCTCGGAGCACGTTATAAAACGTATTCTTAAAATACACATTTCTGTTTTAATAAATGGTCATATTAAATCATAGCATAACACATAAGTAGGTAAAAAAATAATCAGTGATGCATGCGACCCTTTTGGTCTCAGTGTAGCTCCCTGCTTTACCATGTTATGCAACGCTGAGCAATTGCTGCGACGTTAAGCCTGACAGAGAAATCTCACAAGCACATATAAACACTCATTTTCATATGTGTAATATATTCTTCTAATTGTTTTGTGCCGTTTCGCTGCAGTGTTTAATGTGAAAGGCTGTAAATGTGTACTTCAAGTGTTCAGAGAAATACATCGCGAGCTCATCTGTGACGTTCAGCATGATGATTCAGTTAGAAACCAGCTAAGACCAGCGTGACAGTGGCCAAAACTACTTTAAAACCATATCATATATTATTCTAATTGTTTTGTGCCGTTTCGCTGCAGTGTTTTAATGCAAAAGGCTGTAAATTCTCTGTGGACTTCAAGTGTTCAGAGAAATACATCGCCAGCTCGCGGACATTTGGCTGCCGCGAATATATCATGTTATTACTTTAAACAGTTCAGAAACATCTGAATTTAGCTCTTGGTGTGTTCTAACGTGTGGATTGCGTGCAATCGCCGTTTTAAAAGGTCTTAAATTAGAATGAATTCGCTCGTTGTGAGCTCCGTGGAGACAGACTGAGCTGAGCAGCAGTGATTCTTCTCTCGTCTTTCTGACTTCTCTCTGCCCAGACATCAAGTATTCATAAGCTGTATCACGCTGTCAAATTATATTTCATTTTGCACACATAAACAGTTCAAAAACACCTGAATTCTGCTCTTGTTGTGTTCTAATGGGTGGATTCGTGCAATTCGCTGTGATATTATTTTTGGAAGCGCTCATTTCTCTCTCGTCTTTCTCTCTGTTCTTTGGCCAGAGACATAATTTACGTTATAAAACGTATTCTTAAAATACACATTTCTGTTTTAATAAATGGTCATATTAAATCATAGCATAACACATAAGTAGGTACAAAAATAATCAGTGATGCATGCGACCCTTTTGGTCTCAGTGTAGCTCCATGCTTTACCATGTTATGCAACGCTGAGCAATCGCTGCGATGTTCAGCCTGACAGATAAATCTCACAAGCACATATAAACACTCATTTTCATGTGTATAATATATTCTTCTAATTGTTTTGTGCCGTTTCGCTGCAGTGTTTTAATGTGAAAGGCTGTAATTTCTCTGTGGACTTCAAGTGTTCAGAGAAATACATCGCTAGCTCGCGGGCAGTTGGCTGCCGCGAATATATCATGTTATTACTTTAAACAGTTCAGAAACATCTGAATTTAGCTCTTGGTGTGCTCTAACGTGTGGATTGCGTGCAATCGCCGTTTTAAAAGGTCTTAAATAAGAATAAATTCGCTCGTTGTGAGCTCTAAGAGACAATGCCTCCAGCAGCTGACCAGCCGTGATTCTCCTCTCGTCTGACTGGTCTCTGCCCAGAAATAAATTATTAATAAGCCCTGACCCCTGTAATCAGATATGTTGGTTTAGCTTGTCAGTTTGAGGGAAATTGTATTATTTACTTGTATTTTTAACCAATGTAAAAGTGAAAGTAAACAAAACTCCGGGTATTGCAACCAGTAGGGGCGCGATTTTTCTCAGACAATGGAAGTCTATGGGTAATGAGTTTTTACATTTAAAAATTAATTAAAAAAAAAACTTTAAGTCTGATCATTCTGAAAAGATATAGCAACCAGCACCGCTCTATCCCGCAGGTGTCTGCCGAGTTTGGGGCTTGTGGCTTTAAAGCCCTAGGAGGAGTAGCGTTTAGAATTTCTGTGTCAGAAAAATAATAATAAGAAAAAGAAGAAGTTTAAATAGCATAACAGTATGTTGGCTTGTTGCCAAGCCAACATAATGATCATGAGGATTATTATCATTATATTATTTAATGGTAGTACATCAAATTTACATAAAACTGCTGAAATAAAACATAAAACACTTATTTTATATAGTATTGACTTAAACTTCACAAGAAAAAAATGTGTTCTTGATGCTAATCGTAATTGTGATGTCGACCAGTGCAGATAATTGTAAAGTGTCCTGATTCATCACTTTTGTACAATAACTTGTATATATTTCTTTTTATGCTGCAGAACATCTACCACATGCACATAACTCAGAATGACCCTCACGACCCCTTTAAGGAAAAAAAGCAATGTTTCTGTCCTAATGTAGACTTTTATACGTTGCATAACATCTTCCACCAGGACAGTGCTGTCGGCTTTACAGCTGGACAGCAGATGACAAGAACTGATTCTTTGTTCATTTTCCTGAGTTTTCTTCATCCACAAGTAACTTCATCTGTTTTAAATATGCATCTCTCATTTGCATAATATCCCCTGATGACAGCTTATGAATGAGGGATCATTTACCTGTCTTCCTTTGGGACCCTTGTTTCCCACAGGACCCGGAATTCCCTGAAACACATCAAGACGATGGCAGTTATTAACCGATCCGATCTGACACACATTGATCACACGGAGCCGGGGGGTGTCATCCATCTCCACGCTCTTGTCTCGTGTGTTTTCCAGAGTCTGTCAGACCACAGCAACTCTCTACACAATGTTTGGGCTTAAACAGCCCACGTGTGTTAGTCAGGCTGACATGTCTGGACGAAACCTCCATTACGCTGATATTAAAGCAATACTGTTGAATACAAACAGCATCTGGAACTTCAATGGAAGTTTGTAGGGCAAGAGGAGAAACATAAATTATTGTGTAAAAATGCTTCATATTTGCTCTGTTAATTAAAAGAGCTGGGGGGTGAAAACTTTTGAACACGATGAAGATGGCCAAATTAGTCTTATTTTGTTGAAATATAATTTTTTTTCCATTTAGTTCTGCCCTTCGTAAGCAACAGAAGATACTTAATGTTTCCCGGTTCACAAATTAAGTACAATTTACCTTGATCTTCAAATTCCAAAAGTTTTCACCCCCCAGCTCTTAATGCATCTTGTTTCCCTCTGGAGCTCAGTTTAACTGTTCAGAACAAACAAGGGACTCATGCACAACCATCACAAAACAGAAAGACAGTCGAGGATCATCAGGTAACAGAACACAGTATTAAGAACCAAGGGTTCACAAACTTTTGAGTGGGGTTATTTTAATAATTTCAGCATTTTGTCTTGTGGACTAAATGTTAATATCTTTTATGTACAATATCTTACTCAGGACAGTACTAAATAAAATATAACATGCATTTAGTATGATCTCTCTTATTTTTAGAAAATTACTCATATTTTCACAGATTCTGCAAAGGTGCCCAAACTTTCGAGCCCCAATGTTTATATAGTCAAATAAAATAAAAACTATTAAAAACATTTTTTAACTGAAATAAATAATTGACATTAATGATGAAATATACTGTACACATTAGATGGAAAACTCTGGTAGTTGAAAAGGCAATATTTCAGGTTTCATTTAGTTTATAAGTACTTAACCTATCAATCAATCAATAAATATTTGTTAATATATAAAAATTAAATAAAATAATACTAATAATGAAAAAAGCACAAAACAAAATGACTAAAAAGAAAACTATAATAATATGTATTATTAAAACTATAATAGTAGCTCAAACAGCAGAGCATGATGCTTGTAATGCCACTAACATGGGTTCGATTCATGAACAATGTTAATGGATAAAAGTGTCTGTCACATGCATAAATGTATTACTGTAGTTTCTGAGAGTGAAGTTTGCTGCATGTACCACTGATACACCGCTAATCTGACCAGCATAAACAGGTTTGATCTGGTGCTGGTATCACACCAGTCTCAGGTTAACATGTGATATTTAGGCTAGTTGCATATTTTAGGCGTTTTTTACATTGCTGCATGCTGGCCCAATACATATCCATTGTAAGTGCATTACTATAAACAAACTTCTGTCATTTTACAAACTGAGCGATGATTCAAAAGACTTTTTGTAGCAATCAACAGCATGTTTCTTAAATTAATGCTACCAGCATATGCTTGTTTCTTGCATCTTATTTGCATTATTATGAAATTAATAAAGTATAACTGCACATTTGAACTCACTCGCTCTCCCTCCAGTCCTGGTGGTCCTGCAACTCCTGGAGGTCCGATGAAGCCCTGGTACAAAAACAGACGCATCACCAATAGATAAAAACCACATTTACAGTACACTTGTCAAACTCCTCCTACACAATATCATTCTGTCCCCAAATTGTGTTCGGATTATCCTGATACCATGCAGGTCAAAAGTTGTTGAGAGTGCTCTGATGTACCATTTAGGCATAATGCATTCATAAATTCAATGGCCAAGAACATGACACAAGGCTGCCTGTATCTGTGAAATGCTTTGGTATATTGGAATGAAATTTGGTGCAAGTCTTCGCCTCCATGCCCTGATGGTACAAGAGCAGGTAAGAGACAGCGCCACCTACTGGACGAGAAAAACTGAATTTTTAATAAACCATGAGCCTAAAATCTCCACCTATGCAATGACTGCGTTGTCTTAGCCACATGATTTCAGACCGCTGTATTTTGATTTCAGAATGACTTGCTAACTGATCTGATTTCCTCACCAGAGTATTAACAGATTCACTTTGAACAACAAGATACAGCCTCAATCATCATCCTCATTATATCTGTCAATTTTAAAACTGTAGACTGCTTTCGATCGCAGTGATTTACAAGTAATGTACACATAATGCAGCTTACTTCCTTTGGCAACACACAGAACATTATGCTCATGTCAGCATCAGGTGTGATAACCTCATTTTTCCACATGCTTTAACACACACGACACAAATCAATCAGTGTGGCGTGTGAGCGTGTGAGCGATAGCCCAGTCTTTTTGATTGCTGTAGAGTGCTATATGTGCCATTGTGAGATCACATGTACAATCGGTCAGAGATGAAAGAAACGGCCCTCCTCCTGTCTCTGCACATTCCTGTGCCATGGCACACTGCCAGATGTTGAAAGGACTTGTGTTTCTGAAAAATCTCTGAGATGCAGCAGTCACATCTTGACAGCTCACTGATTCATGAGTACTGGGACAAAACAAAAAATCTAAGTCTTTAAAAATAAAAGGTCATGCATCAAGGAATTATTTTAAGATTATAATTGAGATGAGAATGCATTCAACATGTTGAGAAGTATGCACCAACTTTTAGGTGCAACTACCCGTTTCTTCTCTTTTGCCCCAAAATAATTGTATTCGTCACTGTTGTACAGGTCAACTGCAACAACAGATACAAGGATCTGATCTATTCTTCATTCTCCTTTCACCTTCCCAGAGATCCTCTCTCTATCTCTCTCTTTGTTATCTGTTCTTGTGGCTCTCAGTGAGATGATGTAAGAGTTCAGTCACTATTTTTTGACAGGAGACCATGAGACGGTTGCCGTACGTACATTGACACCTTTAGGTCCAGGGTTTCCCTCCGGTCCTGCCAAACCCTGCAAGACATCAACGTTACACATGTTCACATGTAAGACACAAAATGAAAGAAATAAATGTGCTTAATTGCTAGAAAAACACAAAATGTTAATTAAATAAAAGTTTATTAATTAACTTAAAATTAACTTAAGGTTGTTTTCATCTCTGTACTCAGGACTAAATTGTCCCTAGCAATAATTTTGATCAATATGTAACCATATATGTTTTTTCAGTTGCCTCTCACGAATCGTGAACTTACACCTTAAGAAGATACATGCCATGAATACAGACATGCAGTTTTGACTGAGGTTTGGATAGTTTCCATGTACTTGTCTAGATCAACTTGTGAAATGTAGCTAGCATGAAGCACAAATGAATGAAGCTATATTTTCTTATGTTCTCTTTTGTGTAGTCAAACATTCCAAAGAAAACTTATTTAAAACAGAACGAAAGGTCACTTATAAAACGAGACTGGATGAACATTAAACAAATCTGACCAAAATTCCTCATTGCCAAAACAAGTGAAGGACATCTTCTTCAGAAGAGTGATAAAAACAGCAAAAATCTTGGAAAGAAAACATCTGAAAAGTGTTTATTTTATTGAACTTTTTTAATTTGTGTCTGAAGATTTTGATTACAATCCATATCTTTATAGTTAAGGTAAAATGTCATTTTTTTTTCTGGCTGCTGACAGTATTTTCTGATTTATGGAGTGATAAAAGGCCAATTTCAAAATATCCTCAGTAAAGACTTTTACTCCTGTAAATGTATGCAAACTAGAACAATTGTATTAAAGTCCTGATATTAATCAGTTGGTGAAGTATGGTGATATCTTTTAGTTGAATTATTTAGGAACAAGATGAAGTAACACAGTTGTTTTTTAGTGGATTTCGGTCACTGCACCTGCCTGCCAGGGTAACCTGTTGCCCCAGATATGCCCGGCAATCCTGGCAAACCCTGGGGAGAAAAGAAGGAAAAATATGAATGAGAGATGAGAGCGGCTGCCAGCGGACGAATAGAGCCTCTTTTGTTCCCCGTGGCATCTCTTTCTCAAAGCATCCACGGGCCGGAGCGGCTCTCCATGGCCTGACCCTGGCTGAAGTCCAGACGGCGGCTCGTCTCTGCTGTGTTCGACTCCAGCGCAGATCATCTTTGCATCAGATGAATGCATATAAAGACTGAGCTTTGTGACTGAATGAAACTTTCCATGTATTGAGTTCCAAACCTTCCGGACTCGTTATTGAGGAGGTACAAAGGTACAACTCATAGATCTGTTTAACGCCATGTCAAACATGTAGGGAGGGATGGAGAGAGAATTAAACCAGATTGTACGGGCAAAATATGTGCCACAGGATGGCTATTATATGAAAGAAAGATTAAATATAATGCTAAAACCTAGCAGTCAACTTCAGGATGCTTAAAACTGATGTTCGGCTCCATCTAACAGGTGTTGACAAAATAAATATACATTTTCTATTTCACACATGCATTAAATGTAGCAGTCAGTTGCTTTGTTGCTACAGGAACTACTTAAATTAAGGGAATTAACCAAAATTACAAGAAATCTATAAAACTCAACAGTTATGTGGCCTTATTAAACAAACATAAGGTGGCAATTTTTTTTTTTTTTTTTTTAAGTTTAGCAGAGATACCACTGTGAAATATTTTCAAATATATCTAAAGTTTTGCCTTAGGTCATTCGCATGTCTTCATGAATGAATTAATCTAGTATAAATTCTGCATTGACTTGTTAAACTATTCAGCTTGCATTCATTTTAAATAGCATTAGCACTTTTTCTAAACACCTTGTAGAAACCATTTACAAAAAGGCAGCTTGACTGTAATTTGGCTACTTTAAAGAAAACGTTATGTAATGTAAAGTAATACATTGTAATCTAAAGGTGTTGCTAACTGCATCAATTATACAGAAAACTGGATCAAAGATGCAGAAAATAGGGGTTTTCCGAGAAGATCACTGCAGAGCAATGCACTTAAAGAACAACTTAGCATTTATCCACCTAGCATTTTGGCAGCAGCTTTTGCATGGCCAACCAGCGGTAACATTTTAACAAACAGGCTAACATCCAGACATGTGTTTCATCCGCTCACCTGTTCTCCGGGCAGACCTGCTGGTCCAGGATAGCCTTTGGGACCCTGCAGGTGAAAAAAAAGAAAGCAGATTATGACTAGACTCTTTTACAGAATGCTAATAAGAATGCAAAAAAAGAAAAAAAAAACATATTTCCCTACAATGTTAAGAACAAGGAGAAACAAAGAGGCTTGTATGTGATGTTCTATCTTTTCCACACTTCTGGGGATTTTTTTCCCTTAAGTCCCAGTGGCCTCAGATAAGACTAATAGCCCTTAAGAATTTTCCCAGAACTGTCAAAACCCTTTAAAGCCTTCCCCGTCTGACAGCTCCAACTCGAGCCCATGAAAGAAAGACAAGTCACGACAGTGAGACGGGGAGGGGAGGTCAGAAAACCTTGCCTTGAAACATTTCTTGTGTGCTGGAACCAATCAGTGCCAATGTTACTGAAGCACAGCAATGCAATCCTAAAGTCTGTTGTGCAAATATATCTCAGAATGGACTATTTTCATATTTAGATGCCTGATTTGATAGAGGTACAGATAGCTGTTTGCCAGCAGGTGGCGCTGTGTGTCGGACCGAGCAAAGAGGCTCAAGTGTAGTGCAATCCTTAGATTTGGAAAATTCCAGGTATTCTGCGGAGCAGCCGAGAGGACAATGATGCATCAAAGGTCACTGTGATTTATGCCTGACCTGGTCTGGACCTGTAGGACTGTTTCTGCCCGAACTCTTTAAACATTTTACTGCAAAAGCTGAGTGCTCCAGATACTAATGACCTATAAAAACAGCATTTAAACAGACTGCTTAAGTTTAGCACGCTCAAGATCAAAGACTCTGGCATTTGGTAGGAGTGAGGTGAGGTGGTTCAACACGAAATGAAAGTCGAGACAATTTTATCAATTCTACTATGGACTTTTCACAGTCAACTCCCATTCTGAAAAGGTCACATTATGGAAGTAGGATTGGATACCGGGTTGGGACAACTGACCTTTCAAAACCAACTAAAAGCCCCGATGCAACAGAAAAGAGCTCTTTCCAAAAAGCCTCCATTTCCAAAGAAAACTTAACTTGGAGGACATTCATTTTCTGAGAGTTGAGCCACATAAAAACTGTGCCGAGCCAAACATCAACTGTGCTCTTGGGATTGCAAATGAAAATCCGGTTACACTTGGCTACTGTTAGCAAAAGACTGACCTGAAACAAGCTCTGGCCAACTCTTTCTTTACAAGGCCTTTGATTCTCTACACCTCGCAAACCAAGACATGGGCTACTGAATACCCCTCATGATATTTGCAAGTGTTCTCGCAACAAACTACCCTCACAAAACTCAAGTCCCAGACCTTAAATATGAGAAAAACACATTCTCTAGCTAAATCAGATGAGCTAAAATTTATACCAGTTGCACTTTTGAAGATGTAACATGGGACTGCTAATGTCATCAGGAGCGTTCCACCCTGCAGAGTGCCTTTCCTCTAAAAGAAGACCTTTGACCTCTGCGGGGTCTCAGGTTCTAAGGGGGCTCCCAGGTGACAGCGGGTCCCCAACCAAAGTTACGTCTTGAGAAGTGTGAACAGACCTCCGCCTGCCCCAAAAAACACCACACAGGGTCTTTATTCTGGTCCGTAACCCAATCCAGTTACTTCTCAGAGGGGCTTTCTGCCGTGGTGGCGGTAACGGATACTGTATGACCGGCATGGAGAATGAAAAACTGCATCTCACAGCCAATAATTCAGCTGAAACGGGCTCTTTAGCAGTAAGGTGGAAGAGAAGTACTTGCCTTTAGACCTGGTTCACCTCTAGGACCCTGTGGACCCGTCCGCCCTCTTTCACCCTAAAAATAATAATAGAGAAGAAACTCAGTGTTGATCTTCATCATCTGAGGGTCATACCTCGATGACCAAAACAGAAGAAGTTTAAGCACAAGAAATGTTCTGCCATCATTTACTCTTCACCCTCATGTTTCAAAGCTTTTCTTACTGGGAAATCAACCAAACACCCATATTTTGTATAATTTGTATGCTTCTCCTTTCCGCTGAATCAAAATGAGTGGGAATTGGAGATGCTGAGCTCCACAAATGACCAAAAAGCAGGTCATCACTGTCAAATTTTGCCTGCGTTCTCCACCAAGTTTGATATTAATGGTTGTTGTGTGTCTTGTGAATGATCTCCATTGATGCCAAACCTGACAAGACACGTTTTGATTGACACTTTGATATTTTGTCATTTTTGGTGCTAAGATTTCCCAACTATTTTTATAGTACATCAGTTTTGAAATTCTGCTTTGATTACAGTATGTGTTCCATGGAACAAGAAAATCCTTCAGAACAACATGAAGGTGAGTCCTGTCGGGACAAATCTTGGAGAGATTAGCATTGTAAAATACATGACAATGCTAATGTGTTTGGTCTTGGCAGAAAAGATCAGATATACTGGTGCTGCAATACATCTACAGACATGCTGCTGTGAGCATTTAAGAAACACTGCAACTGCAAATATAACATACATGAAATAACCCCATATGAATATCAATGAATCACCCTGAAGCACATCTATACAGGTGGAGCTGGGGAAGGTGGAGGTTTGAGCACTGGCCAAGTATTTGAATGTGGAGCAGCAAGCTTATTGGCAGCTGATGTGAAAAGAAACCAATCAGCTGTGCCTTATGAATAATGATGTAATTATATGAGTTTGAGTTCGAGCTGCCAGCGCCATCTAGAGTTTAATGACAGAACTTTGAATTAAATTATGACACAGTTTTCACTTTTGGGTGAACTATCCCTTTAAAGGCCGGAAAACCAATGAGTGTTTGTTGTATTTTAAGGCTTTAGGGCTGTAAATACAAAGACATTTCCAGTAACGCTATGAGCAAAGACGTTGTAGTCCGTGTTTGTGGATCATTTACCTTATCACCCATCAGCGCTTGACCCGGGGACAGTCCAGGATCACCTTTTGCACCCTGGGACATAAACAAAATGCACAATGTTAACTCAGTTTGATTTCATATATTTAATAAAACGAGCTGTCAAAACATGCCATAAATTCAAGAAAATACAAGCAACCCAAGTTCTTCTGTGCTGACAGATTAACGCAAGTGATAACAGTGGATTTGGAGAGAGATTTAAGAGACAAGAACTGCTTCCTACATGTATGCAAACACACTAAACCTCAGAATAATACAGTGTTCAATCTATTATGAAGTGAAGATGATCATAAATGGACTGATGATATCTAAAACCATTCATTCATTACTTTATTAATCCATCTATCAATGCACCAGTAATCACTATCAGTCATTAAATCCATGCACATTAGCCATCAGTCATGTGTTGATCAACAGGAATCAGCCATCCATCAATCTCGTTTTGATGAACATTGTGCGTTTTGTCCCACAAAATACTCTTTAATTACATCTAAACTGCAAAGGGAGTCACTGGAAGTTCACTGGAAGAAAAGGCTCATGGGACGGACTAAATTTAGCATGTCAATCAAACAAATCGTTTGATGGAAACACAATTGCTGTCAAACAAGACAGCATAGTTCTGATGCCTGTGAAATACCACTTTACTAAAGCAAAGCCTGCAATGGTCTGCTGACTTTAAACCTAAAAACCAAACGTCAGCAGAGCAGATAAACATGTGAAGACCATCTCATCTCGCTGTCTATCTCATCCCTAAAGTCTTAAGAAGGGATATAAAGCACAAAGCGCTAGGGCTCTTGGTTCTTCAGGATCCCAGCAGACACATGACTCATCTGTGGGCTACAATAAGATGCTTCACAGTTTCCATCATCTCCAACTGTGTTTGAGCTCAGATCGGCCCCCAGTGATGATATCTGCAGCGCACGACCCTGCTGCCCACTCAGGTCATCTCTGAACGGACAGAGACGAACACTTTGTCCTGAAGCTTGATAGGAAAATCAGATTGGTGTATTTGGCACCTTTGAATATAAAGGTCAAGTGTTCAGATTACATTGGTAAGAAACAACAAATTTCTTTTGTTTCTCCTAGACAGCAAAATAGAGAGGAAATGAAGTCCTCCTGCCTACGTAATCTCACACTTCTATTAGAACAACTGTCCTCAAAATACTATACTACTACAATACTACTATTTGAAAGCCCCATGATTTTTCCAGTTGTTTGTGATTTTGGCATAGAAAACTAAATTTAACTCGAAAAATGTATATTCTTTAAAAAACAAAATTTAAATGCATTACATTATTTGATTCAGGGTTCGTGCAGACACTGGAAAATGAAATTCCAGGAAATTTTAAGGACTTTTCAAGCACTAGTTTTTTGGTTTTTAAGGACTAAAATCAGAGACCTCACTAATCAAACAATATTGTCATTATCTTTCAAATTCTAATAAACGAATAAAACAAAATGGCACAAATAAAGTGCAGCACAAAAGCATGCAATGACTGAGGAAACTTTAAAATTTCAAAGGATATTAAGGCAAAGATATCGCTTTCCTTATTCAAACTGATTTTTTAGTATATTTTAATACTCTTTTTAAGATTTTTTTTTTTTAAATGACAAAATATTTGTCTTTTAATCACAGAAATCAAAGCAATACAGTTTGTTATAAATAAAATATTTTAACTAATCTAGGGCTGTAACTAATAACTATTTTGGTAATCGAGTAATCTACTGATTATTTTCTAATCTGATATTTTTTTAGTAATACAAATAGACCTACAGTAAGTGAAAAACAAGCTTTAGTATGACTATTTATATATAAACTAATGATGAGGCAATAATAATTGGTTCAAATAAAGTATCAAAACCAAGTAATTACATGTTTTTATTGAACAGCTCTGATAAAATAGGCATTCTCAAGTGAAACCCAAACAAACAGCACATGCAATAAAAGACTGAACAATATAATGCAAAGCTTTAACCACAAACTCAACTTTACGAGACCGCTTTTCACCTCAATATCATGAGATCTCGTGCGCTGCTAAAATCTGCTGCTGTATTTATGTCAGACACGCTGCATTGTTAATTTTGGGTAAAAAGATTGTTTTATTAAGGGAAAAACTTTGCTTTTCTAGGTCTACTGTAGAAATAACACTTAAAAAATGTATTAAATATTTTATAAATTTTTATAACATGACTTTTTCAGGTCTAGAAACCAGTCTTTAAAAACGAGAAAAATGTATATTCTTCTTATCAATTATGTTTATTAAATTACTCGACTTTTCCAGGTCTAGAAATCACACTTTTAAAATTAGGAAAACTTATATTCTTTTAAAAAACGAAATTGTATTTAATCATGCCATTAGATGACAACATTTTTATTATATTACATGATTTTATCAGTAGGGCTGGGACAACGCGTCGAGGTCATCGATGACGTTGATGCAAAAAATATGTCGATGCAAAATATGCGCATCGATTCGTTGACCTGTTTTTATATCTCTAAAAAACGTTTGCAAAACTCTATATTAGCTTAAAGCCCTCAAGTTTACATTGGTTACTGTATTCTTTCAATTGCTCTAAACAAGTATTTTGGGTGACCTCTTTTATTTAATGCTAGACATCAAGTTGTTATTTTCATCTGAAAGAAGAACTTTTTTCAGTAAGCTAGGCCCTATGTGTTCAGTAAGCTTGTTTCAGTAAGCTATGTGTTTTCAAGGCTTCAATGTTTTATTGAAAGCTATCTCTATACAAGTGCAAAGAAATGCATTCTTAGTCAGTCTTTTATTTTGTAATTTTAAGAGCAATAAACATATGTTAAGGAATTCATGTTTTTTTCATTCAGATATGTAAATCAACATGTATAAATTGTTAGTAGTCAATTAATGGGGAGATCATCGAAATCGAATCGGTCTGGAAAAATTGAATAAAGTTACCAAACACTAATTACTGAATTAAACATTAATGAATTTTTCTTTGATGGTTATCAGGTTATTTTGGCTGGTTTAAGAGCGGAACATGACACGGATCAGACATGATTCATAGTTTCTCATAACTCTTTACCTTTTCTGAAAGTCTGAAAGTCTGAAAGTCTCTATAATGAACTGAGTTTTAAAAACCAATGCACTTCAGAGACATTTCTAAATCTGACTCATATATAACAAATCCTTACACACATGCACAGTTTTTTTTGGATACTTCGTGATGTAACTGATGACATAACTACATCACTCATCACGATGACAGACCTTTTTTCCACTGCTGGAAAATCCCCACACCTGCCTCTTGACTCTTCACACACACGGCGTTCACATAACGTCAGGTTAAGTCAAAGGTTCAGTCCAGCTGTGTTTGTCATCTTTATCATGGACACAGGGGTGAAAGGTCACGGATGAACCTTTGAGGAGTTTGAACCTGCAACCTTTCAGCTACCTCTATGAAAACCATCACAACAAGTTTGACCAAGTCTGACCTCACACAACACACACACACACACACACACACACACACACACACACACACACACACACACACACACACTCTATCTACCGTTAACAAGTCACGTATTTTACAAGAAACATCACATTTCCATCAGGCCAATTAGAGCTAAAAATAAAACTATAACAAATAACAGTTTCATTACTTAAAATAAATTGAATAAAATAAAATACAATATAATAAAAACTACTCATTGTAACATTTCTTATTTTCCTTTAGTTAAACTAAAGTACAAAAAAAATGTAGCTAAAAAACTAAAACTTATAAATAAAAATATTTAAAATACTGTCAACATAATTAAAAAATTATGATAATAACTTTCCCTACAACAAAAAATCTAAAATGTTAATTTTTACTATAATATAATATAATATAATATAATATAATATAATAAAAAAAATTATTATAAATGTCAACAAAAACTATAATAGTATAACAATGCTACCAAAAACACTGATCTAAAGCAGCTTGTTATGAATGTTAAATAAAAAATAAAATAAAAAAATGTAAATTAAAAAGTGTTAATAAAAATGAACCTGCTGCTCTGGGAACCACTGATAAAATGGAAACTTTGAAAACTGAGAGTAGGAAAAAATTATTCTAAATATTTTAAAAAAAGCAGCTTTAAAACATTAATTAAACCTAAAACTTAAATGAAAAAAAAAAATTTTTAAACTAATAAACTTGACAAAAGCATTTTAAATAAATAAACAAATAAAAGCCAACTGAAGATATAAATAAAAATACATTTAAAAAAGTGTAAATAAAGGTGCTGCTCTGGGAATCACTGCGATGACGTCGATTTATTTGATGCCAAAGTGAGTCCATCTGTTAAACAGCCCTGAATAAACCTGCAGCTCTCGGCTCGACCAGGTCTGCTTCACATTACTCCACACACACACACACACACACACACACACACACACACACACACACACACACACAAAATCACACATAGTTAATGTCGTAGCACAGATAGATTTTCCTCTCGTCTTTCAGCAGATCAAACTGTCAGTGTCTCCCCGACGGCTCTTTCCGAAGCCTCTGCATCACACACACAGCGACTGACACACACCATAAC
The DNA here is from genome assembly GCF_023724105.1 of Carassius gibelio. Classification (NCBI taxonomy): domain Eukaryota; kingdom Metazoa; phylum Chordata; class Actinopteri; order Cypriniformes; family Cyprinidae; genus Carassius; species Carassius gibelio. The sequence goes on from NC_068393.1 coordinate 18,811,816, forward strand.
AAAGCTTTATTAGGAAACTAGAACTATTCAGCTACAGAAGGTGGCGAGTTTGAACAGGAGGAGCGTAGCTAGTGGCAGGATATCATCGGAAACATTCCCTCCGGCGCCGGCCGGAAGAGAGATCTACAGAGAGCTGAAAACGGGAACTTACCTTTAGACCAGGTAAACCAGGCGGCCCGGGACTCCCGTGAGGACCAGGAGGACCCTGAGAGAAACAAAGGTGGACAGTCAAATTATTTTATTGTGAATTAAAAACCTAAAAAAATATTTAAAAAAATTATAATGATGTTGCCTTTTAATGGAGATAGACTTGTTGCGTAATTCAAAGTAAATAGATGATGATCCACAATTAAATGTGAAGAGGTTAACAAATATTAAACATATTGACAAATAAATAGAATGAGATCATAAGAGTTTTACAAACATGAATTAAATTCACAAATAAATAAAATTTGCAAATAAAAAAAAACATATTGACAAATATCTTTTTATGTCACAAACATAACTTTGCCTGCCAATCATTTGTCAATCGCTCGCTGTGCATTTGTGGATTTTGAAACATTTCATGCGTCAAGACGCTGGCGATCCACAAATGTGTGACTCCACCCACACTGCTTACTCCAGCCAATCAGATAATACCCACAACTCGCTGACCAATCGTAGCATGTTCTCGCTATAACCAATCACATTTTGCTGTACAATCACGGTCTCTTCCTGAAATAACTTCATTCATCTGCATTGGCTCAAATAATGCAGGATTATTAGCGTTCCTGCTGCCAAAAAGCATAATGTACTGTAGTAAAGTGCTTCTCAATGACTGCACGACTCAGCAGAGAAAAACCATGCTAAATGTATGCTAAATAATAAAATGCTAATAAAATGGATATTAAGATAATGAATAAATAAGATAATTGTTGTCAAAAGCTGTGCATCCAATCAAACACAACACAACCCAAACTTGCAATGAACATGTAATGA
>NC_068393.1:19120293-19231821 GCF_023724105.1 Carassius gibelio
GTATGATTTATAAGTGTTTTGAAAAATGGGGACATGGGTTATGTCCTCATAAGTCACCCTCTCCTTGTAATACCGGTGTCATACCCATGTCATTATACAGAGTTGAGTCCTGATATGATACAAAAACAAGAACACACACACACACACGCTAAATAGCGATACATTACCGGTCCCAACTATAAACCCAAATACGCAAATCCAGGTCCAAAAACAAACCCATCCTTCTATTAACCTCAACTCTACCCACCTGAGATTATCAAGACGAAGAGGAAAACGACTCCCATCTTCAGTACAGCACTGCGAAATCTCCAAGATAAGTTTAAAACACTTAACATCTAACGCCTTTATCAACATCCGAGTCTCAGGAACAGACGATCAAAAAGACGCAGAAAAAGTGAAGATTCTTATCCTCCCCCTCGATAAAACAACTCTATTTAGTTTTTCGACCTTAAAATAATGTCTCTAAAATTATTAAGAAACATCAGATAACTATAAAGCCCGTGTTATACTTTCCGCTAACTAATCCGGACACTTGACTCGCGAAGTGACGGCGGAGATAATCGGCGCTCGTGAGGGATATCCCAATATAAGGCACACACGCGCACGCGCAGTTGGTTTTTTGTGCCTTCCTTGAGCTCCTATGCCACCTCCTATGACAATTCGCGCTGCTGAATCTGCTGTTAGTTAGGAATATGAGACCTTTTCTATTATCAGACAGTCCTGTATGTGTTATGGGGACTGTTTCATAACTAACCAAACTGATACTCAGAAGAAGAAAATAATATTTAGCCTACTTCGTTTAGACTGCCGATGTTAGCTTTATTCCATATTGTATACTATTTCTTAAGCATGCGATTGGCAATGTACAGTCTTTATCTACGTCATATTTGTGCTAATCTAACTGCTATTATAGATGTAAATATGTATTGCGTATACTAAAGTAGCCACAGATTCAACACTCTCATATGGTAAAATTATTTCCTTCAAGTCGAGCAGTTCTTATGCGTTTCAGCGGTTTTGTTGTTCCGCGTTAAAACATTTGATCTAGCGTTTGGTTTTCTGTTTTTAAGGTTCGGGGTATACAGTAGACGAACAGCCTTAACCAGTTTAATCCCACAATAGTGACCTTAAAGATGGTTTTCATTTATAAAGCTCTAAAAATGTTACTGACTCGTGTTTTATATGGAAAAATAAAGGGTCTCCGTTAAATATGTGCAGTGTCACATTGTTAGTTTCTGTTTGCATAATATGATGATGATCGATGCATGAAAGATACAAAACAAAAAGGCTACTAAAATATGTTAACACAAAGATATGACACATTTTGTACGTTATCTCTTTAAGATGCTTATCACTAATATATGAATTCACAATTACTCAGTTTTGTTGAGAGTGATCTTAGAATGAGTAACAGGTTCATGATCGTGAAGTATTTCAACATTATAGTGATATTCTCATTATCAAACAGGAAACAGGTCTAACACATTCAAAATACTGTTTAATGTAATGTTTGAGCACTGTTCTTCACACTCAGTTCAGGTTCAGTGTCACAAGTTGTTTTTTAATTCTTTAAAGCTGCACTAAATTAGAGGTATTTATGACTATTTTTTTAATTCTAAAAATATTTAAGTACATTTAAATTATTATAAATTATAACTATCTATTAATGATTATAACGTGAGATGAATCTATGAAAGTTATTTTCATGAAATATTTATGATAATATGGCAGAGTTAAATTAGTTTATTATTATTTAACAAAACAGATGAAAAAACACCAGTTAAAGTTGTAAGAAAGATGTGGCACACAAAGACAACATTATAATGCAGAGATAGACTTTGACAAATCCACATTGACAAGATACTGAAAAATGACAATACATTTATAAAAATAAATATGTGCACAAGGGAATACAGATAAATCTTTTTACTTTTGAGTGAATAAATAGTATAATTTTTATATGCCATTTGATTTATATTGCACACAAAACTAGAAAGCACTTGTGAATCTAAAGCTACAGTCTGCATCAGTTTCAGCAATCTGACCAGAAACTAAATCATACCCTGATAATATTATGGGATCTTCTGATGCAGAATAAATAAGTGCATCTGATAGTTTGTCCTCGAAGGCTTCATTCTCACTCTCAGAATCAGAAAGAGCTTCATTGGTAAGTGTTTACACACACAAGGAATTCATCTCGGTGTCAGGAGCTTTCAGAACAGACATGCATCTAATTTAAGGAAATAAAACACTAATAATAAACAAAACAGACAGTAATTTATAAAGTTCAAGCAAGGGTTGCCAGGTTCTTTCTTACTTCTGATATGAAACAAAGTCTAATTTTTTGACTTGTCTATTCTCCAAGATCAAAAAACTAAATGTGGTTTTCTAGTTTTCTGGTTCAGTTCAGGAGGAAGTGAAACATCGCTTGTGTTAAAGACACTCAAAATCAAGTCACGAGCTTCAGTCTCTTCTGCTACACGGTCACTACAATTTCTTTCCCGTTCGTTTTTTGCAGATGCGCAGTCTGTAAAGAAAAGAACAGAAAACTGACTTTAGTGAAGCCTAACATGACAAATATCCTTTATGAAAAGACCTGAGGAAATTCACAGATCAGTGAGAAGCTTTTTATGATAAACTTGGATTAACTTTCATCCACTTTCTCCAAACACTGAATATATTTCTTGATTTTCAACTTTTCACAAAAGGTGAATTAAAGCTAAACGTTTCAGTTCTGATCAAATGAAAATCTAAATGTTGAGCTGAACAGGGATTTGCTCTTTGACCCAAACTGTTCAGATTTGTTTCAGCTGATCTGATCAGAGTCATGTTCAGTTATAGAGAAATACTTCAGAACTGAACACATCTAACAAAACTAACCCTGTCTATAGAAATGAAGATCTTTGACTTTACTCTCAGTTAAAAGCCCCTCATTTTTCTGCATCAGGAGCAACTCTTAGCCTTGTGATTTTGGGCTTATATGCCCCCGATCATTAAAACATTAGACAACTCATTCATCAATGTAAGAAGGAATGTAATTAATAATTACCCTCATGTTTTTATAGAAGAAACAAACTCCTAAAACTCCCAAGACCCCCAAGAACAGAACTAGAGCGATCAATGCATATATCCTTCTGCGTTCAGAGATGGAGGTTTGTGGAGGTTGTGAGGTGGAGGTTTGTGGAGGTTGTGAGGTGGAGGTTTGTGGAGGTGATCTACTGGAGGATATTTGTGGTTCTGTGAGATACAACAAGATAAATATTTAGAGGATTATAAACCATAAATCAGCAGACCTTCACTAAGCAGCTTAAAACATTACTGGATCAAACAGTCTTTACATGAAGATCACAGACATGTTATCACTCAATTCTTTTCAACTGAGGATTTTGCACAAACCATTTGTCTTCACAACATTCACAACACTGTATTTTATATTAATATTCATTTTGTAGACCGCAGATAAAAAGCTTTGCAATGCCGCAAGCAGACCTGCCAACCTTGGAAATACTGTTCAGTGCCATCAGCGTGAAGTGGGGGTAAACCGTTTACAGTTTTACTTTTTACTGTTTTATACGGTTTAGTTCATTTTTGCCATTTAGTTTTTTTTATGCTATTAAAAAAAAAAAAAAAAAACCCAGAACACTATCATTATAACTCCAGGACACTTCTGTATAGGCCTGGGCAATTGGAGCAAAAACTCATATCTCTGTATTTTTGGGCTGATTTGTGGTATTTAGCAGCCTATATATCTTGTTATTATGTATTTGGATTAAACAAATAAAGTGAATGTATGTAGACATATATTATGTGCAAAAAAGGGTTCAAATCATATTACATTGTATCATTGCAATCTAAAAGCAGAAAATATATTTTTAAAGCAGAAGTTAAAGTTACTAAACTAAAAATGAAAAAAAAAAAGAAATCTGATTGAGTTCAGTCTGAAACGATAAACTATAGGCTACTAGGAGAAATAAAAGACAGAAATTATTTCAAAGTAAAACAAACAAACAGCAACAAAAACGCTAAGATTGGTTGAACTGTTCATCTTTTTCTGTTGCTTGTTCTGAATACTGCGCGTGGACAGAGGCGTCTGGATTTGAGTAGTTTAGAGTGACAGATCGTAAAAGCAGAGCAGGTCTGAACAAGTCATTACGGCTCAAGTAGGAAGAACATCAACTTCATTTTTTATCATTGTTTCTCAATCCTGATTCTGGATCTTGACCGACAAACAGACACATTACAGTAAGACACTTACTGACGACAAGAGTAACAGTCTTCTTAGGAACATCTTTTCCGTTGAACACTTGTGCTTCATAGAGACCTGAGCTTTCAGAGCTGACATTAAGAAGAGTAAAGACCCCTTCTTCAATTCTCAGTGAGACTCCTGCTCTTTCCTCGACATGACAGTCTCCGTGATGGAAACAGAAGTAGTGCGCAATCAACTTTTTCTGATCGTCTCTTGTAAAAATTATCCTCACTTTATCGGCTCCTTCCAGTTCAGCAGTTCTGAAGGATATAGTGACATTATCTCCAGCAGTTGCCTCCAACTTCAGCTCAGCAACACAAAAAACGACTGTTTGGTACAGAAAAAAAATAATTTATTATGGTTTTGTCTCCTAAAATACAACAAATATCACAACAGTATCAAATGCCCAGTAAAGCACATAACAATTATCACTTTATCAATTCAGCTATAAGGAAGAAAAAAAAAAGGAGTTTGCACACATTTTATTAGCTTGAAGATAGTTTTCCAGCATCAGTTCTTAGCTTCCTCAGCGCAGATCATGTATAATGATTGATTCATAATTAAAACATATCCTTATTCTGTAATATTTAATGTAGGGCAGGACCAGAATTGTAGATTATTTGAATATTCGTTCGGTGGATTGGCTTTCGATTCTCAATATTATTATTTTTTGAACACTTGGCCATACAGTTCACAGTTGCGCTTGAATATGAATCACCCATGAGTGAAAGTCATGATTCAGTTCTGGTAGTGAAGACAATCTCTGTGGGAGTATTTGAAATTGAACGAGGACAAGAGTAACCACAATCCACCCATTCTATCCTGCCCAAAAGAAAGCCAGGTGTGCAGCCATCTCTGTGGACAACCCAACACCCATTGAGCTTTCAAAATATATTTTGACTTGTTAAGATGATATCTAAGATTTTTGTATTATGTATTATTATTCTTTTTTAACCTTACTGGAATCAAAATTAGGAATCAACAAGAATCGGAATCATAAAAGTTTAAATGATGCCGAACCTTACACATACCCCACATTATTTTTACTATTATATATGTCAGAGGTCGCACACCTCTGGAGCAACTAGGGGTTAAGTGTCTTGCTCAGGGACACATTGGTGTCTCACAGTGGATTCGAACCCGGGTCTCTCACACCAAAGGCATGTGTCTTATCCACTGCGCTAACACCACCCCAAACATGATGACTAATATCAATATCACTACATTAACATCAGTCGTGTCTGAAACCGTTCGCTTCTGTGGTTTTGTGTTGCTTCTAATCACAGTGAGACAGAAAATATTATTTTTAATAATCTTTATAGTGATGCTATGTCAGTTAGTGTTGTATTGTAACTGTGTTTTTATTGTCTTCCGAGTTTCATCAGTCAAAGCGTCTCTGTCTGCATGTTATTCAGCTGTAGTGAAATCTGATGCATTTGTAGATATAAGGGACTTCCTGCGTCTCACTTGTGAAACAAACATTACAGTACACGAGTGTTAGGGTTAGATCCTGCTCCATAAAGGTCACATCATCGCATTTTGGGTAAAAATAGAAAAATAATACAAACTTCTTTGCAGCGCTACTTTGTAGCTTAGTAGCTTTGTAACTTAGTTTTTCAAATTTACTTGAGTCATTTTATTTTTCAGTACTTTTACTTGTACTCAAGTAAATGATTCCTTAAATAGCAATACTTTTCCTTAAGAACATGTCTTAGTACTCTTTCCACTTCTGCATTCTGGTACAGATAGCTTGAAGAGAAAACAGGAAATACAGGATGTGTGTGCAACTGTGGTCCGGAATTACCTTTCTGCATTTTAGTTATAGTAAGGTACAGATTTTAGTGTAGTGAAATTAAATATCTTACATGGTGTATTTTAGTTGTTCAATCAACATTGTTCTCAAAAGTAATGTTATCTGTTTGACTTTTCACAATGCACTTTTTATAAAAATGAGTATCTCGCAAACTAATTTATATAAACCATTGTGTGTTTTTTACATTTACAAGTTTGAGGTTTACATTTGTGATATTACTATTTAATTAAAAATACTAGGAGAAATATATATTTTAGAGCACTTTTTAGCTATTAATCTAGTTACTATGGTTATTACATATTACATACATAGCCTTCAAATTGAAGGTGTAAGGATTACTGTTTGTTTGACATATGGAAATACTCAAAAGAATGACAGCACAGCATGTAAAAGAATTCAAATACACTCGACATTGTTCTATACGACTGTACGAGCATCAATGATCCTCGTGTCACGCTGTGGAATCATCACAGTTATCATTAACGCCATTTCTCACAAATCAACACACGTTCAGTGACTGCTGCATTGCTCGCCGTGCTGAAATGTTGGCTATCGTGTAAGGTATCTGCGTGTTTAAAAAGATAATGTAAGCACTGGCAGCACGTAAAAACAGCGCCGGTTAGAAGAAATCTCTAGCATTAATTATGATCATTGCTTGTCGTGAAAAACGAGCACAGTTTGCCGTTCGGGATGCGCCACTTCCCGAGAAAACACTCACTTACCTGACACCGCTGACACTAAGAGGAGGCTTAAGAACCTCATCTTATTCGCGTTCTGCTACACTGTATAACTATATAGAAAACCTACAATATATAACTTTACTACTGTAACAATATTAACTCAGAAGCAGAAAACCGAGCAGCCGAGGTAACTGTTAAGTCTGACTGACCTGGAGATATGCAAGTAAGTTCTGGTATCAAGCCACACCCCCTTTAGGAGGGTCGCCAGGTTTCGCCAACAAAACACACAATTCTTCTCCAAACTAAACTAACCGGGTTCCTGGGGTAAAATCTGTTTTAATACAGCCTATGGGTAAAATACGCGGGGTTTCCCCGGTAAAATGCGTTTTCCAGGGACGAAATATCTCGTTATTGGGATCGTTTCAACCGGCGGACATGAAAAATAACCCGCTCCAACAGTGTATAAAGTAGCCTAAATCTGGACAAAACGGAGGACCTGGCAACACTGTCTTTCCATAAAGCTTCTGGAAAGTGGTTGCACTTTACCCAAATGTTAATTTTCAGAAGGTATGGACAGTGCAAACAAATTCTTGTCAGATAAAAATAATAAAAATGTGATCAAATTCATTTTTTAAATAATTCATCATTATTGTCCACGCAACAAGAATTTAAGTAAATTAATCCAAAATCTTTCTCCATTCTGCTCTTTTTGCCAAGAAGAGGAAGAATCTCTCTCAAATTTTTATTCTATTTCTGTCCTTATACTAAATAATTCTGGATTCAAATTTCAGTATCTTGATTGTATTCTTTCGTCTATGTAACATTTCTGTAGTTAAGGTTTTCTCTCATTCAGTAGTTTCTGGCAATAGCTTAGAGGATGCCCTGATCTTTATTTGCATGATGGGAAAACAACACATATACACAAAGCATTATGCCTTAACTTTAAACCTTATTGTAAAATATTCACTTCTGATTTACCTTTCCTTCACTCACCACTTCACAGTATCTCCTACAATAAAAAAAAACCTTTAAAAACATCCATAGAAACAAAAATTTTTTTGAGTGTAAAGTTATTGTATGGTCGTATGACTGTATGTTATTTATCTCACTAAATTATAGTATTTATAGTATTTCCGGCGCATGCGCAGTACGTGCGAGTTAAAGCAAAACCACAGCCTGTATATATCTGATGCCAGACTCTTGTAGAAGACGGAAATGCCTTTATTGCGGAATTGCTCACACCAACCGACTTCTGTCTTTGAGCAGTTTGTGTTAAGATATACAAAAATAATTGCACTGTTTATCAGGTTTTCCTGGTTATGATATTCCTGTGAGCATTTTCATAACTTATCAAACTGATATTCTATATTGTATACGGTTTCTAAATCCTTTTTAAATAAATAAATACATAAAGTTACTCAGAGATCCTTAGGGAAGACAAAATATTTGTCAAAACGATCATAAAAATATTACAGCTTACACTGACTCACTGTTTTACCAGAATCAATCCTAAACAACCAAAATGTATTCATTCTCAAGATTTAATCCCTTTTCTTCTAACATAATGCCAATTTGTTGTTCTTTGTATGAAAATAAAATAGTTTAACTTTGGCCTGCCTCATATTTTTATTATTAACCTAGATGATATTTTTATTATCAATCAATATTTATCTTGTATGCTAAAGAAGCTAACACAGATCCAATATCTCAGATGGTAAAAGTTTATACTTACCTTAAACTGCGAAGTTACCATTCGTAGTGCAACTGAAGGGAGATCTGAGTCACTGCCTGGTAACAATCCGGTTGTAACCGGTCTTGAGTTGGTTGCAGGCGCATTTTGATTCGCTGCTCACACTCACTGCATGATTTGACTGTTGGTAGGGAAAGATGTGTGTAGCACCCGGATGCAGTGCGTGGCGCACTAGTGAATTTTGTTGTTTCGTGTTTAAACGTAAAACAGTTTTGATATTTTTCTTTTTTAGGTTCAGGGTAGACATTGGATTTATAGCCTTAATATTCGATCACATGTGGCATGAAACGCCCTTTATTTTATTTTTATTTTTTATTATTTTTTTTCTTAAATGAAAAATGTCACGTTAACGAATACCAAGTTGACTAAATAATCAACCAAACAAGTACACAAGAGCAGAAAATCATACATTAACAATCTTGACAAACAAACTTGAAGATCCGTGAATGGAAATATATAGAGATTTTTGCATTCCCATTTGCTCAAATAGCAAAAGAAGGACTCCACGATAGTGATTTCATGACTTTCAGTAAAATGAAAAAAACCGAGAAAGACTCCATTGTAAACAAATACGTCTTAAAGAGACTTTGTTGTAAAGTCAAAGGACAAGCTAGAAAAAAATGGCCATCTGTTAAAAATTCAAAAGTCTATTGCGGGCACAATAATACAACCAAAAATAAACGATAACTTATGTGTTCTCTTTTAATCTGAAATTATGATAAATAATTTGATTTGGCACGCTCAAACTAATTAATAAATCTGTGAAATATTTTTTATATGAAATACCTATGATGGAGTCTGAAGTATTTATGTTAGAAACAAAGGTCGTTTCTGTTAAGTTAGTTTTTACGATATAGTTTTCATAAATTTTCTCCTCGCGAGTTAAATGCTGGGGTTGTGTGACTTTTGCATAAAAGAGGCGTTTGATGCTTTCACTTTAGAGCTAGTTTCTTTAAAGGCAGGGTCTCTCTCAACACACACTAAATACACCCATAGGTCGACATCTAGTGGTAAAAAAAAATAGAGCAGTGTATTAATCTTTTTATTAAGTTCTAAAATATTAGCTCTAAAATATTATTTATTATATCTAAACAATAATAGCCTAATATTTGGGAAAGTGGAAATCAATTTCTCAAATGTGTGGAAACTCTGTGTTTAAGCTTTAAATGTGACTTATTAAATAAAAAATACATTCTAAAAATTTATATAAATTAAAAGCATAATGTCATGATTTCAAATATTGATTAAAGAATGTGAACAAATTAATAAACAAAAATTCTTTAGCTGCAAGTGTAACTGATTTCATGGTCACTTCCCGGTGAAACTATTACATGTTCTCTGTCCCTTTGCACTTTTGTTTAGTCCAGTTTCCTGTTTCTTCTGTAGTTCTTTTGGCTCCATACTATAATTTAAAAAGAAAAGGAAGATAAACCAAGGAATCTCCAGAACATAACTGAGAACACTGATACGAGACTTGACTAAAAACAGGAAACATATGAACACCTTGTAATAACGAGACACACCTACACAATCTGAGTAATGAGAGGAGGTTAAATAACTTCAAAAAGACCACAGAAGAGACGGGAAGCAGGAGCAAAGTAGAGTCAATCTAGAAATGCTCCTTTGCTTAAAGGTACAGGTTGTATTACCTGCCACGAGAGGGCGCACTACCTAAACAATAACAATCGCGTGGCGTGATGACGTTAAGGAGGAGCGTGGAATGATGGGATTTGTTGTCTTCTACCCAACCGCTGACAACCATCAATCAGACGGAAAGATAAGTCATGGATTTAACGGATGAGTTAAAGTTTTATAAATGTTGTGTTTGATGTCATAATATTATTATATTGAATTAGACCCGAATAATGGAATGTTTACAACGAAATGTTTAGTCAGATGTTAGAATATTTGTCGATGGTGTGAAAACACAGCACGGTTTCAAGTGTTCAAATCAATAATAATAAATGTTATTTTGAATTTACCAATATCATTTGCAATAATGATTGATTTATATTTCTGTAAATAAAAACTTTATTTATTTACATGGTTTAACGTGTCCGGTGAAATAAGGCAGTGTAAATAAAGCAGCAAATAACCAAATGCAATAACACTGCACCTACATAAAACTTTAGTCATTCAAACACAAAAATTTAGCATACATAGCAAACGCGAGTTCAACGATTTGCGAGAGTAGATTACATACAAAGTCAATGGAAAGACGTGATCAGACTATACTATGCCCCTCACTTCTAAAGGGGGCAGCTTTAGAGGAGGTTAGATCGCGAATGGGGAATGATCCAAAACACCCATGTGACATTTTTGAATATCTGAGAGCAGCTTTCAGAGAAAAGCGCAATGTATCTCAGCTATTGAAAACCTTCTATAGCTGTAAACGAATAGAAGGGAAGGAATATTCCTGCCTACTCCCATGCACTGTCACAGATTCTGAACTCTATTCAGAAACAATCAACAAAGGCAATGGCAAACGAAAGTATGGCAATTCGAGACTATTGAGGGCATTAGAGGCTAGCCTTAGGAGAGACCTTTGCCAGAGTCAACACTTATTGAAGTGAGAGATGGGGCTCTCATGTGGTTTTTGGAAGATCCCAAGCCACATGTCCCAAAGATAATCAGCAATCAAACTGTTGTGTCTGAGACTGTTGAAGCATTCTGTGCTGCTATTGAACCTGAAACAAAAACAGTTAGTCTTTTATATATATATATATATATATATATATATATATATATATATATATATATATATATATATATATAGTTGGTTTGAATATATTTGATAAGGCTTTTCATCTCCTTTTCCATCTCCTTAATTCCTTTTGCATTTGTCTAATCCGATTCTGCTCACATGTGATTGGAGATGAGTAGCCTATTGTTTCCACTTTGATTTTAGTAAATTTACTTCTGTTTTTACTTTTTAGATAAAAGAGTAGTTTCAGTTTAATATGTTGCAGGCTCCTTTATTGATAATAAATAGTTGTTTTTGAAGCTTCGGGTGCTTATTTGTCTCATGAGATTTGGCAACAGTGTCTGGATGGTGTTCTGAAACGTGTGGGGTTGCAGGTCTGCAGCTGGGTATTGTTGTCACTTCCTGATGAAACTCATAGAACAAAAGATCTTCAGCGAATGATGATCAAATGAGCTTGAGCTCCAGGTGCTTCATCGAGATAAACAACATCACTTATGTCAATATCTGATACCTGTTCTAAATGGCCATCAGCACGTGGATTTTCATCCTGTTTTTCACTAGTGTGAAAGGTAAGACGTTTCAGATGTAGTATTTTTTGTTCAGTTCTTTTAGTGAATGTGGTCACCATGTAAAACGGAGAAATGCTCAACTATCATGAGCTGTACAAACACAGTGAAGGATTTTTAAACTGCGATAAATTTGTCTAACATGAAATTGTTACCAACATCTCGGAACAATTTATTGTAAATGTGAAATTTGCCACATTGAAGAGAGTAAAGAATGTTTCAAATGTCTGTATATTTTTAAGTAAATAAGCAGATGAAAATGCTTCTTTCTTTTTCTATAGCTGTAGTCAGGGCCGTAGCTGGGCTTTGCGAGGCCCTGGTGAATGTTGTACAGTGGGCCCTGTTTGAAATGGTTTAATTTGTATGTTCGTTTATTTTTATTTATTTGTGCTATTTACACAATGTTTAAGCTTTTTTTAAGTTTGTAGGTGTCAAGGTACACAAACCGAATAATTAAATGTAAAATAGCAAAGGATAGTCTTCAATGTAAAAATGAAATATACAATCAAACCTACATTTATTCAGACACCTTAAGCATTTCTCACATTACAGTTTATTTGCTATCGCTTGTAAAATGGTTATAAAATATGACAAGAACTTAGAGTTAAACTGTGTCAGAACTTTATAATGTCATAACTTTGATAGAAATGTATGTAATGGAATACAATCAACCAAAACTACAGACAACTGTTATGACAATATTTATACAAGTATCAATACTTTGTTGACCAAATACCATGTAATGAATAAATATATTCATATATGTCTGAATCATTTTTGGTTTGACCGTTAAAATTACAAAGTAATTCAGTCAAGAGCAGTGAGTGATTTTCATTTTCATTTTCTTGGATTAACATTACAGCAGCCAGTCGCTAAATTAGGCGCGGTCACTTTAAGAGACGAAGAACGCATCCAATATAATACACATCCCATTTTTTTCTTCAACGGTTTACTTTCACTTAAGAAATAACTGACAGTTTTTTTCGAGCATAATTTTCAAGGTGGATATTTTGACATATTTAGCATGTATTTGTCGGCACAAGAGCAAAAATAAGCAGATTCGGTGTTCAATTGTTTTGAGACGCCTTTCTCTGCGTGAGCCCAGAACACAGCGAGTACTGAATTGGGCTCTTTCTCGATCTCTCTCGTGCGCACCGATAACAGCGCGCGAGTAACGAGCTACTCTGTTAAGTTTTTTCGCATCTTGTGTTTGGATGCTTTTATGTTTAAATCGACAAGCGGTAAGGCTTAAAAACACGTGAAAAAGATAAGCTTTCGTGATGATGCCCCCTCAGCCGTCACCACCTTTCACCTCACAAGCGACGGCCCTGGCTGTAGTTGTCACATTTTTTTAACCCAAATCAAACCTGTTTTCAGTGTGTGGACAGGCTGATGCACCTAAAAGTGTTCGAGTGATGGAGGGAGATGTCCTGCGTTTACATCCAGGAGTTCCTGAACTGAAGGAAGATGTTCAAATACTGTGGTCTTATGAGCGTGGCAATCTTAGCCATCGTATCGCTCAGAAATATCAAGGGAAACTTTATACCCATTATGATCAGAAATTCAGTGGCAGAGTACAGCTGGACCAAAAGACTGGAGTGCTAACCATCTCAAACATCAGGACCAATGAATCTGGACCGTTTGAAGCATTACTTGTTATTAACAGACAGATCTCGAAACAAAAGTTCAGCGTTGATGTATATGGTAAGTTTCAGCAGTAATGAATACTAATATATGTAAAAACTATTAGGCAACATTGGCCAATAAAATATGTGTTTCCTTTTATCCTCTATCAGCGGTCTCATCGGTCACTGTGCAACAGTCTACAGGTGAGCATTTCATTATTCACTGAGCTCATAAATATAGATTATTAGCTAATGTTTCAGACCAGGATGAGAGGGGTACAGATTAGGGCTGGGACAACGCGTCGAGGTCATCGATGACGTCAACGCAAAAAATACGTAGACGCAAAATAAGCGCATCGATTCGTCGACCTGTTTTTATTGCTCTAAAAAACGTTTGCAAAACGTTTACCTTATGTGTGCTGAATATACGCGATGGCCGGATCAACATTCTGTCCAACGTTATATAACCTATCCAGGGGTTTTCTGCATTGATATTTTTTTTTGGTGGCTGTCAAAGCCTTATTTAGAATAGAATGACTGCTGCGCCTGACAGGGCGCGTACGAGAGAGAGCCCCGGCTGTGAGCGCGCACTCACAGTCTTCAAACTACATGAGCGCTGTCTTGCGCTCTCTCTCTCTCGTGCATATTAACCAACATAATTAGTGACGATTGAGAGTGAGGAGTTGTCGTCATAGCACAAAGCCCCTCCCTCGATATCACGGTCTCCGCCATGTTGGAAGGATACCGGCGGCGAAACAGGATTAATTACATGTGTTGTTAAGAGGAGGTTCTCGCAATTCTGCATTGTTTTACCATGCCTGGAAGTTACTGCTGCATTAAAAACTGTTCCAGTACCTCTCACGATACAAATGGAAAACATAGGAACAATGGAATACAGTTTTTTTTAAGGTTACACCAAGCGCAAAACAGCGCTATTTGGAGACGCTCTCAAGCGTCACAGAGACCTGGAGCATTTACCTCCACGCACACATATGGACATTAATGGGAATTATATATTTTTTGGTTTAAGTTACTACACAATGCAGGAGTTTAAAAGCTACAAGTCTTTGGAAAGTTGCGAGGCTTTCTACTGTGGCTGGGTCCATCTACAGCAGGTGAAGAAAACAGTGTTGTACTGGCCAAAGTAAGTTTATTCACATGCGTTTTAGTGTATTGTAATTACATTGCATTTAGAATTAACTGCGACTGAACACTAGATTGTAACGAGATGTTCAATGTATACGAAAGTTTCCAACATGTTTTGATGTAGGCTAAAGCTGTGTATGTTTAGTTAGAATTTGATTTTAACCCAATGACACATACTGTACCAGGTTTTTTTTGTTGGGGGCTGCAAAGTGGACAAACCAGTTCTGGGTTAGCTAGGGTAGTTAAATGTGTGATTGCAAGATGTAAATGTCCGGGTTAGATTAAAGCCATTAACGGCGTGAATGCAAAGTGACTTACATTGTAAACAATATAATTCCCAATGTCCATATGTGTGCACTGAGGTAAATTGTTCAGGTCTCTGTGCCGCCGACAAAATAAATGCGCAAAAATGAAAGCGCTCTGAAATGTTTAGTCGCGCCTCTGTGAAGTTCTGAAGGCATTGCCTCTGGCAACCGATAGCTTATCCTGCCATCAGGGCCGACCGGCTCAGACCCCTCCCAAATCAACCCAAATCGGCACGTGACTCCTCAATCTCAATAAAAAAAGGAGCGGAACGCCAAAGTTTCACGCCAAGTTTCACATTCAGAGATTTTCTTTTTTCTCCATGGCAGGCTGCTGGCTCCCACTGTTATTTATTTTATTTTATTTTTTTGGAAAAGCACTCTCTGTATTAGATTAAAGCCCTCAAGTTTACATTGGTTACTGTATTATTTCAATTGCTCTAAACAAGTATTTTGGGTGACCTTTTTTTATTGAATGCTAGACATCAAGTTGTTGTTATTTTCATCTGAAAGAATAACTTTTTTTCAGTAAGCTAGGCCCTATGTGTTCAGTAAGCTTCTTTCAGTAGGCTATATGTTTTCAAGGTTTCAAGGTTTTATTGAATGCTATCTCTTTACAAGTGCAAAGTAATGCATTCTTAGTCAGTCTTTTATTTTGTAATTTTAAGAGCAAATAAACATATATTGCAATGTTAAGGAATTCATGTTTTTTTCATTCAGATATATAAATCAACATGAATTGTTAGTAGTCCATTAATTGGGAGATAATCGAAATCGAATCGGTCTGAAAAAATTAATCGTTAGATTTATCGATGCATCGAAAAAATAATCGCTAGATTAATCGTTTAAAAAATAATCATTTATCCCAGCCCTAGTACAGATACATTTAGTGGTCCTGCTGTCTCCAGTCCATCAAAACCATCTGGAGACTCATAGCACATTGCTATTGAATGGATAGACGGAAGCCTTGCAAACTGATAAACAGACAGATACATTTACCGATTTGAGGCCATAAGTTACTTTTCCTTTGAACTTTCTACCAGGTACATCACATGCAAGCAACACCAGCTGCACCCATCCAACCAACAAAGGTACATATCTATATATATATATATAAAAGGTAACACCGGAAATAGCTTCCTGCCACAGTATCCTCTGTGCAGCTTCTGTCTCTAAAACAATAAAGGGGTCGTATGATGCGATTTCAAGTTTTCCTTTCTCTTTGGAGTGTTACAATCTCTTGGTGCATAAAGAAGATCTGTGAAGTTACAAAGACTAAAGTCCCAAACCCAAATAGATATTCTTTATAAAATTTAAGACTTGTCCACATCCCCCTGAAATGTCTAGTAAATTTTTTTTATTTAAAAAATTTGCCAATGACGATACAAGCTGGGTTTTTAAGCAGTGTTGAGTAGGGCTTGTTGTTTGTCATTTCTCTGATCACAAATGCACACGTGGTTTTATGTTTACGTGGCATGATACGCAACGTGTAAAACACAGTAAAAGTCATTATGATCAGTAAATATGTACCTGCATGCAATAAATGCCTTGTTTGTAATGGATTTTACTGGTTTTGTCTCGGGGCATGGCATCACAGTATGTTAAGGGGCGTAACATTTATGTCACACGCTTGAGGTATTCAGCCAAATCACAATGCACTGGATAGCTGGCCAATCAGAGCACACCTCACTTTTCAGAGCGATGAGTTTTGTAAAAATTTACTCTTTCAGAAGCCTGGGCATAGAAGAAAAACTGTACATAATGTGGAAAATAATGTGTTTTTTGAACCATAAACCACATAAACACTGTACATTACACCAAATACACAAAATAATGTCCTTTTTAGCAACATTATATAATCCCTCTAACTGAGACATGGTGTTTATGAATAAAGTTCATTGCAAAAATTTCCAGTCCAAAAATGTAATCCCAAATAAAATAAATACGACCTCATGTTATGTAAATCACGTTTACACACTGCCTCCGAAATATTCGTCCATCATAAAAAATTCAGATTGGGTTATATTTTTTCAGTTTTTCACATTTGGAGCAAGCATTTTGAGAGATGCTTGAAGACTCGATTTAGTGCCGTTTTGCAGGTTTTGTGCCAAGGTTTCTGTGCATGCCGAATTTTTAGGATTTCGAATACGAAAAAACGCATATGAAAATTTTGTAGGCTACCAAGTGTGCAGAGACCATAAATATAATCTCTTTCAGATTGTCTGGATCACTGTGGCATCTCTGAGGCTCTGGTTCGTCTGGTTCTGTCTGGTCTGGTGGGAATTGCTGCTGTTGGATTTCTTATTGAACATCTGATATTCTGCTCATCTCAGAGAAGAGCTGCTGCTTCTGTGTGAAGATACTTTCATGAATGTCACAAAATGCATTTGCTTTGACATTGAAGTGAGTTTACGGGAAGTAAATGCCAATGATAACACTGCCCTGCATCATATTAGCTGAATGAAATCCAGTGCATAGTTTTTTTACTAATTTCAGGCTGCTGATTACAAAAGTAGCAGCTGTTTTTCTCAAACATATCACACTTGTATATGCATTTGCTTTTAACAACCATTTGCAGCAACAACTAGGATTTAGTCTTGTATTCTCCCTTAATCAGCCGAAAAATTGACAAAAAGGCACGATTCCTGTCTTTATCTGAGTCAGATTACAACTATTTATTCAATTCTCAGCTCATTTTCATATGTACGAATGATTCTGAAGATATTTCAACTTTATATTATATAAAGAAATAAAATGAAATGAAATTTATCTGGAATAAAAATGAGTTCTTTGTTTGCAGCCAAATGCCTTCTCTTTAGAGGAACAGTAGGCTAGATGATATCCCTCGTCCAAGTTTATATTCAACCTCATTGCCTAAAACAGTGCAGTATGGACTTTCCTCAATCTCATCTGTTCGGATTTTTTCAGGCCCTCCTGAAACTTTGCTGCATGTAAGTTAGGGTATGGGCCTGTTTTTTCCTATTAGCAGCACGTGAAACAGAAACTTCCATTTAATCACTAAAAAGCTGTCATTCACTTCAATTTATCGCAATCTCATGATGTTCTTTTATAATCAGCGAAGCTCTCTGAACTGCAAATAATATCTTATTTACATCATGTCTGGCCACTGTTGGCCAAATAGGTGCCCTAAGCAGAATACTAATGTTGTGCCCTCACGAAAAGTAGTATACTTCAAGTTTATTTTACTAAGTATACTTAAGTAATGTTCAAGTATATTTTTAAGTATACTTTATGTAGCAAGTAGGGATCAACCGATATGGTTTTTTTTTTCCATCAGCCTTAGCCAATGACCGATACGGGCTGCCAATTTTCTTGAGCCGATATTTGGAGCTGATACATCTTTTTCCCACTCAATTTACATCATAAAAATAATGTAATTTAAGACTACCATGTTATTTATTTATTTTAATGTTGGCGGCATAACCTCAGAATCTTCCGACTGAGCTGACAGTACAGCAGATCCGAGCAGTGAACACGGCGACCTACGGCATGTCTCGATCCCGTCTCTCAGGGAACCAAGGTTACGACAGTAAGCTGTACATGTGGAAAGTGCAGTTTGATAACAACATCGCATGTTGTTTACTTGATGTGCTTACGCACCGATAGCTAAGTTAACAACACAGAGATATTTGAAGCAGTTTTACTCACCGCCTGCGGTTTCAACACACGATTGTGACCCTCTTCCGGGAGAAGTGCCCTTAGGACCAATATAAGGAAATTCCGCTCCATCTAACGTCACACAGACCCATACTCAAAAAAACTTTCCGAAACTAGTGACAAACCGGAAGAAGTATTTTTGTTCCATTCTTCAAATGTTCAACTTAATTTTTGAAACTTTGTCCATGTTTAGCATGGGAATCCAACTCTTTAACAGTGTAAAAAACTCAGTATGCATGAAATAGCATTTCCCCCCTTTAAAAATCATGTCTGACGACAGATGTCTGAGAGAGACGCAGCCCCATTGCTATACAAATGTGACACAGTCCTGTCAAATCACATACAAGCGTATAGCAAAACAGTGCAAAAACCATTAGAAAGGAAATGCCGGGCACATAGGGAACGACCGTATGAGGCGTTACAGTCTGAACCTCTCCCTACAGGATCTGGTCGAAACCACCAGTGCCGTCAAACGGCTAGTGGTTGCAGGAAGAACCATGGGTCGTACTCACCGACAGGACCTTTAAGGCTAATGACTGCACGTCCAAGTTGTAGAATCTGGCGAAGGTATTCTGTGAAGACCATCCAGTTGCCATACAAATATCTTTGATAGAAACTCACTTAGTCCATGCCCACGAGGAGGCGACAGCCCTCGTCGAATGGGCTTGAACACCAATAAGGGAATTCCTTACCACGGCTAGAATATGCCAAGGTAATAGCGTCGACCACCCAATGTGACAGCCGTTGTTTAGAGACAGGCTGTCCTCTGGCGCTGCCTCCGAAGAATACAAACAGCTGCTCGGATTGCCGAAACGCAGCCGTGAGGTTGATATAGAGCCATAAAGCCCTTACTGGACACAACACCTGACTCTGGGTGTCGTCCAATGAAGTCTCCGATTCTGGAGAAAAGGCAGAAAGAGCCACCACATGCGCTCTAAATGGTGTCGAAAGCGATTTAGGCACATAGCCAAATTTTGCCTTGAACGTAACGTTACAATCACCTGGTCCAAACTGCATGCAGTCCGCATTCACAGAGAGCGCTTGCAAATCCCCCACATGCTTGCACGAAGCAAGGCGCGAGCAGCAGCACAGTTTTAATCGTGAGCTCCTTCAAGCCGACAGACTGAAGTGGCTTGAATGATGTGAGGGCTAGCGTTCCCAGCACCAGAGCCAGATCCCAGAATGGCATTGTAGTGGGGCGGGAGGGTTTTAGTCTTCTCGCGCCTCTCAAAAATCTGATCACTAGATCGTGTTTCCCAACTGAGTGCCCGTCAACAGCAGTGTGAAAAGCTGAGATAGCTGCAACGTAAACCTTAAGCGTGGAGGGCATACTGTCGCTGTCCATTCGTAGTTGCAGAAAATCCAGAATGTCAGACATGGGGCAGCTTCCCGGGTCCCGACCATTCGATTCACACCATTTCTCAAAGATTGTCCATTTACAGACGTGCGTCCATCGTGACCACTTTCCGCCGCATGAGCAAAGCCATCTGGACGCCGCACTGGTACAAGTCGGAGTGCTGCAGCCTGGAATTGAACTACTGGTTTCGTCTGGTCAGAGGAGAACTGGCCCCCCAACTGAGCCTGGTTTCTCCCAAGGTTTTTTTCTCCATTCTGTCACCGATGGAGTTTCGGTTCCTTGCCGCTGTCGCCTCTGGCTTGCTTAGTTGGGGTCACTTCATCTACAGCGATATCGTTGACTTGATTGCAAATTAAAACAGACACTATTTCAACTGAACAGAGATGACATCACTGAATTCAATGATGAACTGCCTTTAACTATCATTTTGCATTATTGAGACACTGTTTTCCAAATGAATGTTGTTCAGTGCTTTGGCGCAATGTATTTTGTTTAAAGCACTATATAAATAAAGGTGATTGATTGATTGATTGATTCTGCCATGTTTCAGCATGCTTAATCACCTGCGAGTGACCACAATGCGGGCACAGCCCAATTTCCACGCCCTTCTCGGTACTTGAGTTTTCAGCCATAACTGGAGTGGGCGCATATAGAGTAGACCGAGGTGACAGACCGTCGCGGCTGCCGCCATCCGCCCCAAGAGCCTCTCATATTCCTTCAGTGCTACGGGGACGGTCCAGTCTGAATACTTTCAGAGCGGACATTAAATCTTGTACGCGCTCCTGGCTCAGACGCGCCCTCATTGTTATCGAGTCCAACTGCACCCCTAGATACATGATTGTTTGGCTGGGGCGTAACACACGTTCACACACAGACCCAAACTCTCCAGGTGACATAACAAAGCACGTTTGTGGCTGTTGAGCACATCCTCTGAATTATGCCAAGATCAGCCAATCATCCAAATAGTTCAGTATGCACATTCTGCTCGCTCTCAGAGGGGAAAGTGGTGCATCCACACATTTCGTAAATGTAAGAGGTGCAAGTCCTAGCCCGAACGGCATCACCATGAACTGATACACTATGCCTTCGAACGCAAATCTCAGAAAGCGCCTGTGATGAGGGGCGATCTGGATATGAAAATATGCATCTTTCAGGTCCACCGCAACAAACCAATCTCCGGGTCGAATCTATGCCAGTATCTGCTTTAGCGTTGTCATTTTGAAAGCGCGTTTGTACAACGCATGGTTGATGGGTCTCAGGTCTAATATTGGACAGAGACCACCACCTTTCTTGGGAACGGCAAAGTTGCGGCTGTAAAACCCGCTCTCTCTCTCGCTCGGCGAGACCATTTCTATTGTGCGTTTCGCGAGGAGATTGAGAATTTCCTGCCTAAGAACCAGCTCGTTGTGAGCCGGAACTGTCAACATGACCACGCCGTTGAACTGGGGTGGTCTGCGCTGAAACTGAAGCGTGTAGCCGTTCTCTATGACGTTCCGCAACCAAACCGAAATGCCCGGAATGGATCACCATGCGCTCGCAAAAAGATACAGAGGGTGAAGCACCTCGCCCTCTGCATTCTGAACGACGCTGCTGTGTACCGGGGTCGTATTCAGAAAACTCACAAGACGAGTGGGAGCACTGTGTGTTAGGGAGGGTCGTGCTTCGCCGATCAGCGTTGAATGATTGGATGACACGCACGTGCGTGTGTGTGAGATGTGGAGAGCAAGATCTTTAAACGCCTCTGGATCCGCCCTGCCCTCGTCCAGGGATTTCAGAAGCTGTGCCTGAAAAACTTGGAGCACTGCTATCGTGTACAGAGCAGAAATTTCTTCTCCCGAGGCCACGTACGTATATCCACAGGCTTCTGCTCCGTCGACTCTTGTGAAAATTTCCGACCCACCAGCATTAGGGCGCAGCCCACGCCTTAGCGGCCTCTTCGTGCAGGTCTGAGATGAATGGGGCTTGGTTCCTCAGAGCAGCAGCTCGGCAGCCAGAGTTAAGGAACCAAGAATCCAGCTTGCTCCTAGCTGGTTCGTTGGGGGATTCCCACTCTAAGCCTAGACCACTCACGGCCTTAGTGAGAATCCGGACGAGTTCATCCTGGAATGCAGCGTGTCCCTCCACATCAGAGCGCTCCTCCGGGGAGCGGGCCCAGTCCTTCTCATACGTCGTTAGGGACAGCGCCTCGTCGAAATCGTTGTCCCCCGCCGCACCGAATGATATAATCTCCGATGCTCCAGCAGCAGGTTGAAGATTCTCCTCCAAGCACATTCGAGAGTGGGGGGGAGGTGGTGTGCGGCTGTCGTCCCACCAGTGGCTCGCTGGTGGCGGTGGGACATTGCCGAGAGAAATCACTGAGGGCGATATTCTTCCGGGCCCTAAGCACCCGCACTGAGAATTCTTTGCAGTGTGGGCAGCCTGACCCGGTGAGTGCTGCCTCCACATGGGCGAGACCCAGGGCAACAGATGCAAAACTCGTGGGTGTCCGGGGCCTCGATAGGTCCCACAATATATAGTGGCGAGGCCCCGCCCTCATTTGCCGTCTTGGCTGGCATTGGCCAGCAAGAGTTACAACTTCACTAGCATTGTGCAGTAGGATTTCAGGTAGGTTAGGAAGGAAGGAAGTCCCCAAGGCATTAACGCCATGTTGAGAGGGAACAGGAATTTATGAATGAGACTGAATTCATTTTAAACGTGTTTGAATTAATGATTCAAATGAGTAGCTTATTTTTTTAATAGACTGGAACATGTTATTCTGTGTAGTTGTCTGATATATATGTAGTCCTGATATACATTTTAAACAAAACAAAAACGATTTTGTATAAAATAGATTCTCAGTTTATTATGAATTAGAGGCCGTTCAAATATCGCGTCTAAGGGGCCATTCACATATTGCGTCTTTTGTGTGTGCAAGTTCGTTATTACAGATGAAGGTGTGCGGTATGCGCTCCACGTCCCCCCGATTGCCTCATAGACAGTAAAATCTTCCCTGCGAGCTTCTCCTCCTGTCCATACGGTAATTTCTCTACTGTGTGACAAAGAGTCGCAGGTTATGATGCAATCGTTTGCCTATTTTTTTTTAAAACTGCTTTTACGGGACCATAACGTAAGATACAAGGTAATATAGCCATTTATAAAAAAATTTTTTGTTTCTTTAGAAATAATGAAAAAATGGAGTCTTTAAACGCCTCAGGTGTAAAGTTATTCGCTGTCAAAGTGACGCCAAAATGAATGGGAGTCAATGGAATGCTAACAGCAGGTGGGGGTCCGCTAGCCAATGGCGGCGCCCAGGGCTTCTTCAATAAAATATGAAACCGAGCGAACAAACGAGCGTGTCACAACCGCATCCCTTCTTTTATGAGCATGCGTCCAAACCTCAGCCAGGTGGTCGCTGAATAAAACTCTTACAAATACTGCGGAATCACGGAACAACATCGGCCACTCTGCATTATTTAATCCTATGACCAGTGTTCGTAACAGCTGCCATATGCATACGGAGAGCCTACAACTTATTTGCAGTTCCCTAAATATAATGGCAAGAAGTTTTATAGACGAGGCATTCTTGTTTTCCATTTTGACCCACAAAATGGAACACACTTACTTAAAACTTACCAGAGCAGGCTTCCAGCACTCTGTTGTTGGGGGAGAGGCAGTGTGAACTGCAGCATCTCCGGCAACACAGAGCTGCCTGTGGATGCCTGTCTGTAAATAATGCCATAAAAAAACAATCCGCAAAGGCAGCAGATGCCGATACATGTAAAACCCTCAAAAATTGGCCGTCGATAACTAATTGAAATGTAAAATGGTCATAATACAGTATAACAGGTAGGCTTGGGATGATAGACGATGTTATCGCCCATTGCCGATGGCTGATAGACATCATGATGTTGCGCCAGCATGTACCACGTCTTTAAAATTCGAACACATTTTTTCTACGAGTGTGTGCACACTGGCAGCGAGATTCTGCGTCTGTCCATGGCACCCAGCTGGAACTCAGGACGCTGTTCAAATTCCTGCCGCGCCACAGAGCACCATCTGCATAGTTTTTTATTAAATACGCTGGAAATTGAGCTTGTGCGTATAGAATGTGCACGTCCGGTGTGTGATACCTCGAGATGTCCTAGAAGCGGCGTAGTGCTTTTTCAGTGTGCGACCACTTTTACAAAGTGGAACACGAAAGTTGTCGCGTGGCGCCCAACTCTGTCTAATTTTGTGACCGCACGTCATAAACAGAATGCGGCAGTAGTTTACTGTCAGCGATTTTTGGCGTAACGCCACGCAGCATCCAGTGTAGACAGCATCACAGATTATACTGAGTTCTATTGACTGATCGATATATAATGGTTTTCCCTTATAAGGGCACACCTCCCCCAATCCCCCCGCCGATGTCTTCATCCATCACAATGTTTCACTTTAAGACATCGTCTGATGCCAAATTTGAAGACATCTCCCAACCGTAATGACAGGTTAAATAACTTTTTCCTTATGACAGAAATAAATGAACATTTCAAAGCAGTAAAGCAACACAGAAAAAATATATTAGGTTTTACACAGATTAAAGTGAAAAAGAACTAGAAAGACCCATATCACTTTACAATAAGACCTAATTAGTTAACCATTAACTTTCACAATAAGCAATAGCTACATTTGCTACATAAGTTTTTTAATCTTTGTTAAAAAAAAGTCTTAGTTCATGTTAGCTCATTAAACAATACACTTGCAACTTTAGATTTTAACAAAATATTATTAAATATTGGAATACCAAAAATGTATGTTCAGGATAATTTTATTAGTTTTTTTTTAACTATCTTTTTTTAGTTTGTTGACTAATGAATTAACTTATGATAACTAAAGAAGCCCTATTGTAAAGTGTGAATTAACAATAAAGAATCAAAACACTTTCAAACAATATCTTGGGCATGTTGTAGTCCAGATTAAAATGGAAAAAAAAAACAAAGTTTGAAAATAAATAATCTAAATGCGCTTCTTAGGTATTTGGCACAGAACATCATATTGAATACACAGACCTGAATGGCTGATTCAACTTATTTTAACATGTTTTAGAAAGTAGTGCAGCTGCTTTATTTATGGGGGTTCCAGGGTAAGTTCTGCATTTTCTTAAGTTTAGCGCCATCTGCTGTCAGAGAGTGAATGTGCTTTCATTCAGCATGTCTCTCACATGTTCTCCCGTGTGCTTCTCATGCGTGCTTGTTTACATCAGTTCACAACATTTTTTTTTATTATTCTGGAGATTTAGAAGTGCCCATGATAACAATACCATGCATATTCATTACCATGATATATCGCATTACAATAGGCACATGTCTATTTCTGATATTGCTCCACTATTTCTCACCACAGCATTGGGGGAGTTGGTGATCCTCTGCCCATCTTGAGACACACTGTCACTCTGAGAGGCTCTTTTTATACCCAATCATGTTGCCAATTGACCTAATAATTTTGAAATTGGTCCTCCAGCTCTTCCTTATATGTATATATAACTTTTCCGGCCTCTTATTGCTACCTGTCCCAACTTTTTGGAATGTGTACCTCTCATGAAAAACAAAATGAGCCAATATTTTGCCTGACATTTCAAAATGTCTCACTTTCAATATTTGATATATCTATTTTCTATTGTGCATAAAAAATAAGTTTATGAGATTTGTAAATTATTCCATTCCATTTTTACTCACAATTTGTACAGTGTCCCAACTTTTTTGGAATCTGGTTTGTATATTCCAAGTCTTAAAGTATTTATTTTATGGTGAAATACGGTTTATTTCAATATTGATGTTGTAATACTGGTTACACAAATATAACAAATATATGACATATTACAATAATTATGACAAGTATTTATTTTGAAATATGTTGAATTTTTATTTTTAATGAAGCTTTCTTGTCAGCTGAACCAATTTGAGCTAAAATCCTGCAGGTAAATTAATGTTTATATATACACAGTACAGACCAAAAGTTTGGACACACCTTCTCATTCAAAGAGTTTTCTTTATTTTCATGACTATGAAAATTGTAGAGTCACACTGAAAGCATCAAAACTATGAATTAACACATGTGGAATTATATATGGAATTATATACATAACAAAAAAGTGTGAAAGAACTGAAAATATGTCATATTCTAGGTTCTTCAAAGTAGCCACCTTTTGCTTTGATTACTGCTTTGCACACTCTTGGCTTTCTCTTGATGAGCTTCAAGAGGTAGTCACCTGAAATGGTCTTCCAACAGTTTTGAAGGAGTTCCCCGAGAGATGCTTAGCACTTGTTGGCCCTTTTGCCTTCTGTCTGCGGTCCAGCTCACCCCTAAACCATCTGGATTGGGTTCAGGTCCAGTGACTGTGGAGGGCAGGTCATCTGGCGCAGCACCCCATCACTCTCCTTCTTGGTCAAATAACCCTTGATGCCTTCAGTGTGACTCTACAATTTACATAGTCATGAAAATTAAGAAAACTCTTTGAATGAGAAGGTGTGTCCAAACTTTTGGACTCTACTGTATATATAAAAGTACTTTAATTTGAATGTTTTTATTTTAAAGTTATTTTAATTTTACACGTTAATGATTCAATTAATAATTATTTCAGCATACCGATGTTAAAATTTTTATTATATATAAATTTAAATTTTTATATATTTTATTATTACTATATTATTATTTTATCATTCGGTCTCTTGACCCTTCAAGTTGTTTCTCTTTTCACAGCATTTATTTCTCCTTGTTAATGTTAGTTTGTAAAAATACAATTGTTAATTTCTAAATTAGTGGGCTAAATGTTGAAATTATCATTACCTAAGATTAATCATTTCTGTATAAGCCATCATTAGTTAGCCAGCTGTAAGTAATGTAATCAGATGAAAGCTTATTGTAAATTTTTACCAAAAACTGAAGATACATTTTTTTATTATTATTAATCTTAGTAACTGATTATAATGTTAGCATAAACACCAGCATAAAATAGCAGCAGATTATTGCGATAAACATTAACATGTAAAAACATGCATTTATTCACCTTTTTGGGATATGTGAGGAATTCAGTGTTGTGATTTATTCATCACTTTTCGCAATCGTTTCTTTATAAGCTGCAATAATTTAGTTAAGACAAATAATAATAACAGTAAAAACATTTTAGTACATTTAAATACAGGTATAATCATTACAAACTGCATGTGCAGAGTAATCATTGTCTTATGAATATATAAATACTTACAAAGAGCATGACAAATGTGTATTTGTTGGATTATAAATGAAGACACGGAGTCTGGGGTGAAAATGGGGGGTGTTTTATTAATTTACTAGACGAGTGCCAGCTGAGAACTACTAAAGAACACAAAAATGTCTCTGTAAGGCACTCAAATTTAATTTGACATTTAAATAAAAAATAAAAAACATGTACAGAAATAATGCAAGACATTTTTCCCCCTTTTTCTTTTTTTAGGAATAAATTATACATTCATACTGTCATACGGCAGCAGAACAGCAATACCATTTGATTCACAAGGCACAAAAAACTGTAATGCCAGGCTGATCCTAAATAAAGGATCAGCCTGATACTGCACATTTTTGGTGATAGCTTCACATTACCATAGAGACAAAGGCACATCTGTGTCAGGGACAGCATAAAGACAAAAGGTCATTAGCAAGACACCTGGGATTCCTGATTTGAAATTTTAGAAATGTGTGTTATGTGTGCTAAAAAAGTGGGAGTGGTGAAAGATGAAGGAATACGAGCTTGAGGAAACCAATTTCAGGTTTTAGCACCATGTTGCATCTTTAGTGGCTGGTGAGTAACTGAGTCGTAACATGAAACACACCGTGCGAAGAGTCTGATTAAAGCGTGGAATGATATTTGGTATATGTATTGGCTAGTAACAGGTTTTGGTCATGCAGAACTTAAAGGCATACTTCACCTATAGGCTAGTGACAAATGGTCAAAAAGTGCTTTAGTTTTCGAGATACCCCTACCGGAGGTAGAACTAAACCCAACAATGTTTTTCCTCATCTCTAAGGTCTCCCTTATATGAAATGGATTCTTGGCTAAAAATATTTTACTGCAAAGATTGTTAAATTAACAGATATTGTTATACACCACAAAACCAATAAAGGACTAAAATATAGCCTGTCCGTATGGGAGTTAAGGCATATAAACTAATGCAGATCAATCACACAAGCTCTGAGAGCTTTGAAACTTGACATGTTTGTAGTCAGGAAGTTGATTCAACTACTAGAAAAGACTGGATGTGAATATCTTGATGTATGGAATAAATAGACACATGTAAACACATATCTAAAATAAGCGGACATGCACAAATTTAATATCTATGCAGAATGTTTTCATTTACTTTGTGCTTGCTTTGCCTGGCATTACCATAGAAACAAATATGATGGCTTGTTGGAAAGGTGGGGTTGTGCTGAATCCAGCAATACCAAATATGTAAATATATAATAAAAGAGAAGTGTTCTGTCACTTAATGTATGAGGTGTCCAAAATGAAAGAACGGTGGACAAAATAGCCTCAAGTCCAAATCAGATTATCAGTGGTGAGAAGAATGTTGACAAATTCATGGTTACTGCAAAGTAACTTACATTAGGTAAGTGCTGATCTATATTTCTGATACATTTAATAATGATACATTTCATAAGGCACAGTATACTATACAATTCATATGAACCACAGATCCAATTGAATCAGGTTAACACTGGAATGGAACACCTTTATTAAAATATCGTCACTGACGGGCAGAATCCTCGCATGTCCAAATTTTGTCTATTTCATATTTTTTCACAATTCAATGCTATTGGTCAAACCCCACGTGGTAAACAATCTAAAGTGTTGAAAATAGATTGAGAGCAAATCTCTTAACTCCATTGGGCACTTCAACTGTCTGAGAATCCTCGTAACTCCACCTCTTCTTCACTCCGCGGCAGGAACTTCCACGGCATTTTGTGTTCTCAGGATTTAAAGTCGCAACGATTGAGAAATCCTCGTCGAGCAACACATAAAGCAAGCCTTAACTCTGATTTTATCTATTTTAAACTATGATATCAGTTATTGATGTATTTTAAATGTCTACTTATTACTAGGCAAGGCAAGTTTATTTATATAGCACATTTCATACACAATGGTAATTCAAAGTGCTTTACATAAAATAAAGTAAAATAATCATGAAGAAAAATAATAATAATAAACATAAGCAATTTTAAAACTTTTAAAATTATGAAAAAAACTACTTAACTAAAATGAATTTAAAAACAGTTGATTTTACATAAATGATTTTACATAAAAAAAGTGAAAATATAGTGCAATCAGTTCGGACATTGCACAGTGCTCATTCAATAAATGCACAGCTAAACAGATGCGTTTTGAGTCTAGATTTAAATGTGACTAGTGTTTTAGCACATCTGATCTCTTCTGGAAGCTGATTCCAACTTGCGGGCGGCATAGTAACTAAAGACGGACTCCCCTTGTTTTGTGTGAACCCTTGGTATTTCTAACTGACTCGATCCTAGTGATCTGAGTGCTCTGTTAGGTTTATATTCAGTGAGCATATCTGCAATAAATTTCGGTTCTAGGTCATTTAGTGACTTATATACGAGTAAAAGTACTTTAAAATCAATCCTAAATGTAACTGGAAGCCAGTGTAAGGACCTGTGAGGACTGGTGTGATATGCTCAGATTTTCTGGTTCTAGTCAGAATCTTGGCAGCAGCGTTCTGCATGAGCTGCAGCTGTCTAATGGTCTTTTTTGGAAGGTCAGTGAGGAGCCCATTACAATAGTCCACCCTGCTAGTGATAAAGGCATGAACAAGTTTCTCCAAGTCTTGACAGGAAACAAAACCTCTAATTCTTGCAATGTTTTTGAGATGATAGTATGCTGATTTAGCTACTGCTTTGACATGACTACTGAAACTCAGACTGGTCTCCAGAATCACACCAAGATTCCTGACATGATTTTTAGTTGTTTGACCCCTAGAGTCAAGGTATGCATTCACCTTGAACACTTCATGTTTGTTTCCAAATGCAATGACTTCAGTTTTTTCCTTGTTTAGCTAAAGAAAGCTCTGGCACATCCAACTATTAATTTTATCAATGCATTGGCAGAGGGAGTCAATAGGCGGATCTTTTGTGACGTCATTGTTTATGTTTGTCGCGTTGCATCATGGGAATCGTGTGGCAGGAAACACAGCTAGATACCTGTAATTTGATTGTTTTGCACGTTTGGAGGAGGATTTAGAGAAGAGGATGGTTCACTCTTGCTGTGTGGTCGATTGTACGGTTAGTTGGGGGCCTGATAAAAAGTTTTCGCTTTCTGATTCAGGTGTCCCAAACCGCAATCCACAGCACCCAGACTATGTTCCTCACATCATTCTGTAGCTGTGCTTTGCTGCAAGCCTCACTAGTACATGCAGCATTTGTAAGTCCTATCCTGACAGCTGCTTCTACTTTAAACATTAAAGCTGCTACACGACTGCATGTTTCTCCAAGATTGGATTTGAAAGAAGGAGAAATGTGCAAGCTGTGATATACAATTTTTCACCATTAGTACAGACGCCATTGAAAGTCTCACACTGAAAACAATTGAATTGGTACAACAGTCACTACATTTTCAGTAAATAAATAAGTAAATAAGAACACTGATCAATGAAGACTTACCCGGCTTTGCAGTCGCAGTGAGCAGTGATTATTTCGCCGTTCTCTCTGGCGATCACCCACGGGAGATGCGAATCATGCTGTGACTCTGATTGGCCAGGTCTAACCTCTGCTTTTAGCACAATCACTGCTTTCTGTTTGACAGAAAAGATTGGCCCAACTTTTCGAGAAACAAAATAATCATAGGCCTTCAGACTTTTGAAAGCCTTTAATCTTTCATGAGTGAAGGGTCCAGGGGTTTCTATTAAATGAGAATAAATGTCTCCCCAGCAGATTGTTGGCCAAGACACGGGCGAGTCGGACCAACGTTTTTTGTCATCCCAGATCTCATATGGGCTTTGAATAGCTTCGATTTTGTCACCAATACAAATTTTGAGCTTCTCTCCAAACCTCCTCCGGTCTTCAGATGTTAAAGTGCTTATATATTGAGGATTTTGCCCGCTAAAGGCCCGTTCACACCAAGCACGATAACTATAAAGATAACGATAAAGATATAGTTCTAAAAATCATTCTCAATATTAAAGAATAGCAGAGTCCACACCATAACTATATCGTTGGAATCACTTTCAGAACGATTTTTTCCCCCTGATTAACGATAAAACATTGCCAACCAATCAGAATCAATCCTGCTGTAATGAGCTCGAGAATTTAAAGCAGCAGACGTGCCGCGTCCGCTTAAAATACACAGACAATATTGTTCGCTGGTGTGGACGCTAATATCATTATCTTTATAGTTATCGTGCTTGGTGTGAACGGGCCTTAACACACTTGAAAGTGCTCGTTGCGTCTTTACAGCCCGCCATACTGTTTGTTTTGTTGCCACACAACCACTCGCGTATGCGTACAAAGATGTCATCAAATATCCTCCTATTGGGCTGTAGTAATTTGGAGATAAGGCTAGGTAAATCTGGGTATCATCAGCATAGCTGTGATAGGCAATTTGGTTCTTTCTGATTATTTGACTTAGTGGAAGCATATACAGGCTAAACAAGAGCGGTGCCAGAAGTGACCCTTGTGGCACTCCACATGTCATAGACGTCCACTTAGACTTATGCTCTCCTAGACTCACATAATAGCCTCTCCCTTCTAAGTATGACCTGAACCATTTGAGTAACATCCCAGAAAGCCCAACCCAGTTTTCCAGTCTCTGTAGAAGTATGTTATGATCGATAGTACTAGGGTTATTATTACTAGGCTTATTATACATGTGCATTAAAGTTTTAAAATGTATCTAATTTCTAATTCTACTTGTATTGAATTAAATGTTTTGGATACCAGCATTAAATTATTGTTTTTATTATTATTTTACTGACTCAAAGTTGGCACTGTGCATGTAAAATGCCCCAAGTAGGCTAACAGGTTTTATTTATGGGAGAAAAAAGGTCTGTCTACTGGCGCCAAGTAAGACTATCTTTGCATAACTCTGTTTTTTATTTTTTTTATTTCTTACAATAACAAATGAAAATCGTTAGGTTAGATACATTTGAGTAGGCTTGTTTTGTTAAAAATCCATAGCTGTAATGCTTCGGTAATGCTCCACACAGCTGTAATGCTCCACACAGCTCTCCACACAGCTCCACACAGCTCTCCACACAGCTCTGCATTCTCTCTTGCACGGCTGCTTCGCTAGCATCATCGGATGCCTATCAGAATCCGGGAGTTAAGACCGCAGTTTGAGCCAGTGGCTTGAATTGATATGGCTCAGGCCCTGGCCCTGTGTCCTCAGACACCTCGACATCCTCCACTTCAGGTGAAGGTGGGGGAGAAAAGTCCTCTACTTCAAATGAACGCTCTGTTGCAAAACTACTTGCGTCACTAGAGTCACTCTCCATTTTAGCGACTCTAACAGCAGCTGTCAATTAATCTGTCACTGAGGGTCTCAGGTTCACGCCCCACCGGCTCAGCCCTGCCCTTGGTTTGTCCCCTCTATCTCCGCTGTGCTCTGCCCACTTTTCAGCATTTTTCAAATATTGCCAGTGGGTGGAGTCAGGCTCTGACCAGGGGTTGTTACCCCTTAAAGCCTTATCTCTTGTCAAAAGGCTCGACAGGACCGCAGACTTTGATGAACTCTGCTGGCAGCAGCGACGTCTGTGTCTGTATCATTCTTATCAATGAGTGCATAACCTCATATCTCCACGCTCCCAAGTCATAAAAATCTCGTATCTCAGATTAAACATGATTTTGTCCCACCCTCTTTGTTTTTTGATGATGGAAGCATAAAGAAGATAACAGCAGCTGCCAAGTGTAAAAGAACCATCAGCATATATCATTGATGGCATGGATCTTCTTCAAATGCTCAATGATTCAGCCTTTCAAACATACAATGACCTGGGTGAGTGTGTCTGGAAAAAGATTGCAACTTTAATGGGAAAGGAAGGTAACAGCTGTGTCGTTATAGTTTTTGATAGATATGACCACCAACACTCAATCAAAGATCTTGAAAGACAAAGAAGGGGCACCAAGATGGGCATCCTAGCACCAACCTGGATGAGCTGAGGTACACACTAGCATCTACCACAGATATGTCAGCAGCAAATCTACCCCCAACAGAAGATGGCTTCCAGCAACATGTGCTGAGAGCCGTGTACCAAACAGCAGTGTGGCATGACAGCCACCTGGCCAAAACTCTTCTCTGGAACCCAGTTGGTAGAGGATGGAGGCTCAGAGAAGGTGGCTGCATTTAATCTGTGATGTTCCAGAAGGCACCAGCACCTAAAGGAGTTAGAGACCTCACCCACCTCTACTGTACAGACGGAAACTGTGCCGATGCCACCAAATGCCAGTGTCTTTCTGTGGGCTTGACCTGCACAGGGTTTTGCTCTTGCCCTGACTGTCCAAATATGACCCACTTTGTCACTGATGACAATGTGGATGAGTGGTGTGTTGCAGTTGTAACATCATGGGGAGTTGACCCCATAATGTTTCAAGAGGGTCTGGCTGCAGGCTTGTACTTGCACTCTCAGACTTGCACACTCAGACATTTGCACTTCCGCTAGTGACATCACTTGCAGTCTTTATTTTTTATTTTGTTTTTTTTTTTTATTACTTTTCGTTTGAATTTCCCAACATTTTATAAAGCCAGGTGGTGAAGACAAGAAAAAAGAAACTAAATTAAAATGTCACTTGCAATTGCCACTTGAACTCTCCGCTACCTGTGACGTCACTTGCAATCAACACAAATCGTGCATGTTGCCAATGGAGACAAGACGCTGTGGTGGTGATTAAATGATTAAAACTAATTTAGCACTATAACGTACAGGGTCCTGCAAGAAAAAGACAAGATCGGCAAATCCATGGCCAGAACACCAGAATATGAACATTTGCACAAAGTCTCTAGCTAAGCGTAGAAAAAAAACACTTAACATGGCTTAATATATTAAGATGCCATTAAAATATCAAATTAAATGTACAGTTAATTAATATAAGGAATATGTATATAGTATTTTCCTCACATACCGCAAAATGTGGCATAATAGACATAGATGAGAAAGGCCAAACTCATGCTTCTCAACTTTATTAAAATACACAACTAATATGTACAGGCAAGCAGGTGAGCCCAGAATAAACGCAACATGCAAAGTTTCACATTAAGCATTTTTCCATATAGAATAAACTGTCTACAACTTGTTTATATCACTGTCTTTGTCCATTAACCTACATTATGTGTTTTATTTATAATGATTTTCTATAGGAGGAAAACGTTTAATGTACAATTTAACGCACTGCGTTCTGTACTCGTCTTCTTACCTGTACGGAGCTGATCCTTTTAAAATCACTTGCGGGCAATGCATAATGCCCGTTCATATTTGCTGGTCTGTATATATTTTGAGTCAACAACAAGACATATAGGCTAGGCTAGGCCTACTAAATTGTCTTTATCATCTAAGTCTGTTATTAGGCCACATTAAGCGTTATGTTGTATGGGAGGACAAAGTTTGCACATTGTGTTCATAGCCATCTGCGTGCCTTGTAGTACATTGAATAATAACTATATATCAAATTTGGTCTTTTAATTGAACTTAATGTGTCTGAATACATTATGCCATATTAAGTGTTAGTTTTTTTTCTACAGAAGGAAAACGCTTAACGAAAGACTTTGTTCATTGCGTTCATATTCTGCTGTTCTGTGGCCAAGGTCTGTGCTTGTCTTTTTCTTGCAGGACCCTGTACGTTATAGTACTAAATTAGTTTTAATCGTTTAATCACAACCACAGCGTCTCGTCTCCATTGGCAACATGCAAGATTTGTGTTGATTGCAAGTGAAGTCACAGGTAGCGGAGAGTGCAAGTAGCGATTGCAATTGACATTGTAATTTAGTTTATTTTTTCTTGTCTTTGCCACATGGCAACTGTTATAAAATGTTGGGAAATTCAAACAAAAAGTTATCAATAAATAGAACAAAATAAAAAATAAAGACTGCAAGTGACGTCGCTAGCAGAAGCAGTGTCTGAGAGTGCAAGTGCAAGTCTGCAGCCAGACCCTTCTCCAATGGTTACCAAAAGCAGTTGATGTTCCAAATGGTTGCTGCTAGAAAATAAACTAAACAGCCTGAGAAGACAGGGCTCATTTCCCCAAAAAGTGTTTGTTTCTTTAGTTAGATTGCCATTTGTTTTAAGACAGTAATTTAAGTTGTATTGTGTGAAGTTAGGTTATAGTTTTATTAAAAAGTTCATTAAGTTAAAACTCCTGGTCTCCTGTTTGTGCTATGGTAAGGTGTTATCTTTCGATTTCAATCTTTGTTTCCATATAGTACAAGGTGCCATATTAAATATTTTTTATATTTGAATTTCTCAACATTCTTCTCACCACTGATAATGAATGGGTTTGGACTCAATTATGTCAGTGTTCCATTTTCATTCATTTTGGACACCTCATACATTAAGTGACAGAACACTTCTCTTTTATTATATATTTACATATTTGGTATTGCTGGATTCAGCACAACCCCACCTTTCCAACAAGCCATCATATGTGTTTCTATGATAATGCCAGGCAAAGCAAGCATAAAGTAAATGAAAACATTCTGCATAGATATTAAATTTGTGCATGTCCGCTTATTTTAGATATGTGTTTACATGTGTCTATTTATTCCATACATCAAGATATTCACATCCAGTCTTTTCTAGTAGTTGAATCAACTTCCTGACTACAAACATGTCAAGTTTCAAAGCTCTCAGAGCTTGTGTGATTGATCTGCATTAGTTTATATGCCTTAACTCCCATACGGACAGGCTATATTTTAGTCCTTTATTGGTTTTGTGGTGTATAACAATATGTGTTAATTTAACAATCTTAGCAGTAAAATATTTTTAGCCAAGAATCCATTTCATATAAGGGAGACCTTAGAGATGAGGAAAAACATTGTTGGGTTTAGTTCTACCTCCGGTAGGGGTATCTCGAAAATTCAGGGGCATTGTCACTAGCCTACTAGGGGTGTGCCGGTTTCAGAATTGGTTCTGACGCGAGTCAAATGTGACGGTTCATAACATAACCGTCGGGGGGTGTAGCTATTTTCATTTTGTTTCATATTGTCTCGCCACCATGCTAGTGGATCTGCCGTAGAGTCAATTGGTTGATCTTGGAGATAGCGGGTTAACTCCGTGTCAGCGCGCGCTCTGATCCGCGCCAAAGTATTTTAAGCAAATTTCAAAGCCGCACCCACCCGCCATCCGCTGATTAGCTTAATGACTGTTTTGTGGTCTATGGACGATGCAATGCTTTGCTGATGCGAGCCGCAAAAAAAAAAAAAAAGACATTGTCTGTTCTAGAAAGGATGCAGCAAAGATATTTAATGCTAATGTATGAAGCATAGGCCTACGCTGAGTTTCATTTACATTGAGATGCGCTCTAGTTCACAGTGCAGTGCAAGTGAACGCGGCGCGCTGGTGCTTCCATGTCACGGTGGTTATCATTGTCTGCTATATTTGCTTTTTATTTATTAAAATACATGAAATTGGTTGATGAAACATTTATTAAAATTAAGATAAAATTTGTTCAAACGAAATTTGTTTTTTTAAGAAAGGTTTTCTACAAAGCAAATTTTTATGAAGTGGTAAATATGTCTGACGATTTACAAAACTTCATTAAGTGGTAAAAACCATCTCTCGATATATTGCGCATCTTATGATCCTATCTAAAAAATGAAAATAATTTTTGATAAAAAATGTTTCTAAAAAATATTTTAATGACACGGTTTTGGCGTTTATAGAGTTCTAATGACGGTGTTCAACTATATAACCGCCGGTCTCACTGTTATATACTAACCGTCACACCCCTAACTTCACCCAAAAATGTATAAAAATCTATTTTCTAGATTTTAGCTAATCGTCAGTGTTTTCACTACAAGTCTTAAAGCAGACAACTACATTATCTGTGCAATTTGAAGATGCTGTGCTGTAAAGAAAACAACAGAAAACTGACGTTAGTGAAGCCCAACATGACAAAGTAGAATATTCTTTATGAAAAAGTGATGTGATATATAAAAGACCTGAGGAAATTCAGGAGCTTCATACCTGGAGACAGCAGGGGTTTCTTTGGCTTCTTCATCATGAGGTAATGCTTCACGATCCTGACAGTCAACACACAAAACAATTACAAGATGCAAAATCGAATCAGATACTGTTTAAAAGTGCTGAAGACAAAGCTTGATTAATACATTTCAGGGATATACATTTAAACCAGACTCTTTTAACATTATTTGAAACAACAAAACCAGCAAATAATTTACTATTATCATTAGATATACCACATTATTCTTAAACTGGTTTATAAACAGACAATCATTCTGCTCCTGGTTTGAGTTTTACAATAAACTTGGATTAACTTTCATCTACTTTTTCCAAACATGAACATCATAATCAAACACTGATTTATGGTGAATAAACGGCAAATTAATTTCTACTAGCCACAGAAATTCTTTAGAATTAAAAAAAATGTACTTTGTCTTAGACTTTGGCTTATTTGTTTTTTTAACACTTGGGAAATCACTCTTGGATATAAAATTGAGTACTAGAATTAAGAACAACATTTCCACATTAGCAGCAACTTTTAACCTCATAATTTTTTGGTGAATGCAGTCCCAGATCATTTCCATGCATAAGAGATTAAACATAAGCAATACTTGCCTTCCGGTGTTTCTTCCTCCAGCAGAAACCGATCACAGCCAACACTGGAAGAATCAGTAAAGCACACAGCCACAGCCACAGGTGTCCAGAGGAGTCAGGAGGGTTTGGGGAAGAGGTCTGTGGTGGCTCTTTGGTGGAGGACAATACTGGTTCTGTCACACACAACAAATGGACACTTACATTATTATCATCATGTAGACAAACTAACCAGAAACAGCGATCCTGACAGACCTAACTGACCAATCCACTGCTATCATCTGCTAGGGGTGGGCGATATGATCAAAACCTTATCTCACGATATGAGAAATTTTATCTCGCAATAATGATATATATCTTGATATTAGTGTTGTCAAAAGACCCGGAACTTCGGTAACATGTCGGTACTAAAAAAAATGAAAATGTGACGGTACCAGGTTTCTTTAAGTACCGGTGGTACCGAGGACCCGGTCAACCCGGCTCTTGACTTATAAAGCGCAATGATTTCCGTGAAGCAGAAAACGCAGACGGAATCTCAAAATCCAGTCATGAAAATGGAACTTACATTTTAATATGGACAGTCACGAAATTTGTCCAAGTTAGCATAAATTAATCAAATCTAATCTCCATATGGACCAGGACTCTGTAAATGTTAAGCCACAAAAGTTGGTTGAAATCTGAATCCTGCATGTTCTGCGCGTCTCTGTGTGAATGAATGAATGGTTCGTTTACTACATAGACTGAAGCGCGTGACGCATCTGCCGTCTCAATGAGGACATAAATACATCAACAACATCACCAGAACTGTTCTGAGTCACTTCACTATCATTTTACCATTTCATTTGAGTAAACCAGTGTCAAAATAAAAGTAGACCGTCAAAATAAGTTTATATTTACATAAAGGCACTGTGCTAGAAATATTACTATTATTTAGTAGAATGTATGTGATACTGCTACTGTTGAAAAAAAAAATTAAACTTTTTTTTTAAGAAATAAAATCACACAATATTTCTTCCATTTTTTTATTTTAATAGCAAATCCCCTTTACTTACCAAAAAATGTTTAGATTTCATTAATTAAAAGACTAATTAAATGTTTTTCATAATTATATTACTTGCAGAAAAACTTTTAACACAATTGTAAATAAGGGTAAAGAATGGCATTCATTTTATTTTTAGTTATAAAAGTTTTTTTTTTTTTTTTTTTTTAGAATATTTTTATGTTTTGCTTTGGTACCGAAATTGGTACAAAGAACTGTGGATTTTCACTGGTATCGGTACCGAATACTGAAGTTTTGGTACCGTGACAACTCTACTTCATATAAAATTTTGTAAATACTAAAATATAAAAGTACAGATAACTTGTGATTTCCCCACCCCCAATTTCTTACTTTTTATTGCTACTGATAGAGTCAATGTTTACTGGAATAATTATTTGAGAATCTGTATGCTGCCTTCATGCAATTGTTTTAATTTGTTCATGTATTTCTTTTAAGTACATTTTTAAAGGAGTGCATTTAAAAAGCATAGTACTTTTTGCCCTGATATCAAACTTTTGTTTTTCATTCAAATCAATTAGATTTTAAAGATTCTCACCTTCAAAAGTGAAGTTAAGTACAATCCGATTTCCATTCAGCAATATATCTAAGCGATCCACGCTGCTGCAGTTCGGCAGGATCAGGACCAAATCTTCTGTTTGATTGAACCATCCCTCTGTATCTGGGTAGTCACTGCAGTTCCAGTTTTCACAGAAGAGCTGTGCGACCACCTCATCTGTGCCACATCTCACCACCATCAGCTGATCATCCGCTTTCAGGTCAGACCGCTCCAAGATCTTCTTGGAGCAGATTTTTCCCTCACTGACCATCTCACCACCAGTCAAGATGAACATCAGCCCTGTAAAACAAATAAACAAATCTGTTGTTGTGTTTTCTGATTTGTTGATTTCATTTGCACTGACTTGAGCTAAATAATGCCCTATTGTCTTTCAGAGCTACTTTACAGCAGAATCTGAAGTTAATTCAATAATTGATTTCCTGTTAATCTCTGTGAAACTGCTGTGATAGTATCTATTGTATAAAGCACTTTAGAAATGCAGAGAGTACCTACTAAAAGTAGTTTTAGTCAATGGGTTAATTTTTGGGTCTTTATTCATACATGATTTTGAGTTAGAACTGATTTGTCACCACAACTTTTTATGGTGATAAAACAAAACCATCAGACAAAGACAAAACTACAGCAACCGATTACAGATTACAGAAGAAACTGACCGTTCTCGAGTCTCTCTGATCAAAAGCTTTAGGCTCCGACTAGCAGCGCGCGAACCTAATCGGAACATTGCCAGTCAAGACCAACTTATTTTTAACATCATAACGCATAATTAAAGCGCCACTTAAATCATGTACATTGTTAAGGCAACATATAAGTTTAATGTGTTATTTGTCATGCACGGAATGTCTTACGCATGTTCAGACACATTTCAGCAAAAGACATCGCTTAAGAACACCCTTTAAATAAATAAATAACACAGGAGAAGAATAAGAAGGCATATTACCTCCAAAAACCACAGCAGTCATAAACCTAACCATCTTTATACAGTTGTGCGAACTGCTTAACAGCAAAGACAAAACGCACAGCCAGTTTGTTTTTGCCGAAAGGAAAGCTAGCTAACTTCTTCCTGCTTCTTCTTCTTCTTCTTGTAGAATTCCGGCAGTGTAGATGCTGAGCGTATTACTGCCCTCCACAGGTCAAAATTAAAACTAAATTAAATTCTTACATACAGTCCTGTATCATGCAAGAACTGAAGAACTGCCTTGGAGATCAGTTTATGCTCAAGAATCATTTTGTCTGCATTCGTCCAAACTAATACATTAACACAGGTATTAAGGCAACAAGTCAAATAGCTCACCAGCACGCAAACCTCCCAAAGTTACACGATCCCCAATTGATCCATAAAACCGGTTAAAAGCGTTAAATCAGGTCATGGCTTGTCTCGAAAAAAACAAAGACAGTATGAATTAACCCCCAACTCACTCACCTGAAACTATGAGGATTCCTGTGATGATGAGGAATCTCATTTTCACTAGTTCTAGAAAATCCTACAGTTAGCCTCGTCTGCGTTCTGCTGTATAACTAGAAAACGTGCATCTACTGTTGTACCAATATATACACTCATCAGCTGCAGTCAGCCAATGTGCTTCCTTCCCCAGTGACTGAATCTCCAGGGAGAACTCTGTCAGATTGCTGGGATTTCACAACATAACAGTCAACCCCAGACAAGCAAAACAGCCCGCAAACAACACTCAACTCCACTCTTCTCTTTCTCTCTCTCAATAGAGTCGGCATCTGAATTCTGACCTGTGTTTGTACAATCATGAGTCATACACATCTCCAATACTCTGGTGTAAACTTTGTGGAAGTGTTTATAGACTAAACGTGACATGTATACATTCTTCTGTACTTATTGTCCTTTTATTTTCTTTCAGGTTCAGTTTAGTTTATTTTGACGCGTTATTTATTTTTTTGTGGTTGCTGTTGTTCTATTTTTGGCTATGCTCAACCGAGGATGAATAAGATGTACCTTGTTTAGTTGTAAAGATAAAATAATAATAATAATATTAATAACAATAAAATTAAAAGAGCACCCTATTTCCAAGATTATATTCTAGAAATAGGTTGGGATGTGTGTGAGTGGTTCAGATCAGTCCAGTGTGTGAATGAGTTCTTATCCCCAGTCCTCAGGAATCTGCTTGAAGGCATGAATGCTTCTGTATTGAGTTTATGAAAGGGTTGTGTGGGGTTGATTAACGTTTTAATTCAAGTAAGAACTCACTAATGACTGGTGCAGCCCTACCAAGGTAAAGTACTCTGCTATGTCAACAAGGAAATTGTTGCTCTTGATTATCTCAACAGGTAAACCATCATTCGAAAGCGAGGAGTGGTTTAGTTATTTTTTTCTTTTAATAAGGTTTTTTTATGATATTAAGATCTTTGAAACCATAGAATTTTCATAATCCTGGTCACAAGTGTCGATATCAAACTAATATAAGAGAAAGGAAAAAAAAAAAATCAATAAACAGTCAGAAATGAAATAAGAAACTAATTACAAACAATAGGACAAAGCATTACACTGCATAAGAAATACATTTTGTAAATGAGTTACTATTCACTAAGTTTCATCCATATTATAATTATTAGCATTATCATTATTCATTTATTTGATTATTCTAGTTATAAAAGTGATTTAGTCGATAGCAGTAAGAGATTTTCATGAATGGGAGACATGACTAATATTGGACAGCTTGCCCTTTAAGACGGATTTCTGGATCCAATATATTGCTACTTGCATATGGGCTTTCATATGCGATTTCTCTCGCAACTGTTTACATTCCCTTAAGATAAAATGACTGTGTTTATGAGGAGAGTTGCAAAGCCGGGCATTTAGACGCATATAAGAGTGTATGTTGTCGTTCAAAGCGCAAAATGCTCACGAGCTCCATTAACAGCTGAAGCGCGACCAGTTCTCACACAGAAACAGACACAGCGCGCGCATGTGGCTCTGTGGTTTGTGTTTCAACAGCCTAAAATCAGTTGTTTTATACTGCATCTCACCAGTAGGGGTTCAATCCTCAACTGGTAGGCAAGAGCCGCCACTGGAAGGTCATGTGACCAGATGATGGCAGCCAGTTTAAGATTGAACCCTCCCTCCCCGTGCAAAAAAGTATCGCCGTGAACATTTTTTTTTTTGCGGCACCACGAAATAAACGATAGAGCATAATATGAAACGATGGAGTTTTAATTTCGTCCATCCGATATATATCGTCATATTACCCAGCCCTTAATGCCACTGAATATATAATCCTAATATAACATCAAAGTAATGCAATAAGGCCAACATACTTTTCATTCTTATTTAGATAATGGAAAATAACGTATATAGTAAAAACATTTTCGAACAAAAAGTGCAAAGTAACAAGTAGGAAGAAAAAATCACAAATAACTTTTCAAAGATTTTTACATCAATAGATTTTTCCCAGACCTGATTTTATCTGTATATTAAGGATGCAATATCTAGTATTAATTCTGATCATGGCTTGTCTTGAAAAAAAAAAAGATGACAGTTTGACTTTAGGAGTCTCCATTAACCCCCAACTCACCTACCTGAAACTAGGAGGAGGATTAACAATCTCATTTTCACCACAGTTCTGATGAATCCTCAAGTTAAAATCAAATAATGTTGGTGTGAAAAAAACAAAGATGCAAAGGGTTTCATTCATCCAATAAAAAAAAAAAATAGGGTAATGATTCACATCTA
Organism: Carassius gibelio; assembly: GCF_023724105.1. Taxonomy (NCBI): domain Eukaryota; kingdom Metazoa; phylum Chordata; class Actinopteri; order Cypriniformes; family Cyprinidae; genus Carassius; species Carassius gibelio. The sequence goes on from NC_068393.1 coordinate 19,163,236, forward strand.
TATTTTTTACTTGAGCCAATGAAAAAGAAATAACTTATTGTCTCAAGTAAATAAAAAAAATAAATAGATGTGAATCATTACCCTAAAATGTTTTAATTGGATGAATGAAACACTTTTATTCAGTGTGCTACAGCAGGTGATTTTTAAATTAAGTCTATGTAATTTTAAGGTAAAATAAAAATAATCATACTAATGCAGAACTGACGTTTACTTCTGGTTTTTTTAAACGTGTATGCAAGTTCAAAAAAAAAAAAAAATTTGATTGCCGATTGTGTATTTTAAGCAAAAACCGTCCGGTTCCGATTTATGGCCGGTCAACCGGTGCATCCCTAGTTCTGGGCCTCATTCACAACAATAATGAGACCGCATACTTGGATGAAGTAGAGAAATTAACATCATGGTGCCAGAACAACTCTCTCTCTCTGAATGTGAGCAAAACTGAAAGAGCTGATTGTCGACTTCCGTAAGAGACAGCAGCAGCCCTATACTCCTCTTATGATCAGCAGGACCCCTGTGGAGAGGGTGAGCAGCTTCAAGTACCTTGGTGTAAACATCTCCGAGGACCTCACTTGAACTACTCGCATTCAAACACAGGTTAATAAAGCCAGGCAAAGACTGTACCATCTGCGACAGCTGAGGAAATTCAGGGTCTCACCAGCAATCCTGAAAACTATTCTGGGGCTATAGAAAGCGTATTGACTCAGTGTATCTCAGTGTGGTATGGGAACAGCTCCAGTCAAGACTGCAAAGCCCTGCAGAGAGTTGTGTGCTTAGCTGAGCGCATTTCAGGGTCTGCTCTCCCCTCTCTGCAGGACATCTACCTCAAACGCTGCAGAAGTAGAGCTGCAAAAATCATCAAAGACTCCATCCACCCCAGTAACCATATTTTCACTTTGCTGCCATCTGGTAAGCGCTTCCGTAGCCCGATGGCAAAAACCGTGAGACTCAGGGGAAACTCTAAACCAGCTTCTTAACATCCTCATGTCTCCACTTAATGTTCACTTCATCTTTTTCACTTTATTCACTACCTCACATAGACACACTGACAGTGTCACCATGTTTGCACATTTGCTTCTTGTACATCCCTGTACATCTTAATATTTAAGAATACAGTTTACACTCATGCACATTATTTTGCGTTCTATATTTAATTCTACGATATACATCTTTCTTATATTTTATTCTTATATTTGTATAGTTTACTTTTATTTCATTCTCACATAGCTATATTTATGTATATTTTCATCTGTGTTGTTTTCTTTAATGATTGCACTGTCCATGGAGCAGACATGACTCACATTTCACTGCTGGTTATATATGCTATATATAATTTTGTATGTGACGAATAAAAATCTTGAATCTTGAATGTATCACTTAAATAATCGATGCTTTTGAATTTGAATATATAACAAAGCATGCAAACAAACGGCCGCTTTTATCATGTTCGTTTTGTGATCGCGCATGTTCCAGTGACTTTTTAGTTTTCAGATAACTTCTCTTTGTTGGTGAAATGATGAGGTTGCATGACGTTGTTCTGAGAGGTGTGTAAAGTGCATGTTTTAGTGACGTGCAGCAGAGCTTCAGGCCCCGACTGTGGAAACCCTAGCTATTCTGGCTTTGGTGCTACTGGCCCGAAGCTATTAGTCCCGCCCGGCCGTTTTAAGCCTTGGCTAACACTGGCCCGACAGTGGAAATGCGGCTAATGATAGCGCATTCTACACACAAGAGACACCCTATGAGAGACACCGACCACTCTGTGCACAATGCATAGGCTTTTTAAAGTGAGAAAATAGTAAATTGAACATACATATTCACGCATAAATCCACAAATTACTTCAGTTATTCACTTTTTTAACGTGGCTGACACTCTCTCGAGTCGGGTCGAAATTAACCAATATCCCGGAGTAATTCATTTACTCAAACAGTACACTGACTGAATTGCTGTGAAGAGAGAACTGAAGATGAACACCGAGCCGAGCCAGATAATAACTGCGTGTAAGCAGGCCCGGATTGGCTAATGTTTTTTTGACTGCGAGGGTCGTTGTTGTCATGGCACTGGGTTGAAATAATATATATTATAGAATTATTATTATTTTACCGCAGCCCCACTCTTTTTATTTATTATTTTACCATTGTCCCACTATTTTTTTATTTAATATTTTCTCGCAGAGTGCAGCCTGCAAGAAAACGATGACGTGTTATCTGTTGACTCCCTGGCCCCGCCCCCAACACGTCACCTTGCAAGTTGCTCAAAATAAAAAAAGTGAGATAAAAATGGATAACAGAAAGCGCAAATGCAGCACTGAAAAGTCCAGAATAAATAAGAAGAAAGCTTTGGAAACTGACGCAGCCAAATTTTCTAAACTGAGCACATTCTTCCTCAAAAAAAACAATCGGAGACGACGAGGCTGGTAAGTAAGCTAACGTTAAGGTAGTTAGGAGAAGTTGTTCAAGATGCTAGCGACATTGCAAAACAACGTTGTTTGCAAACCACCGCTCATGTATCAAAATTTTTCTTGTAGCTCTTCAGCAGCAGTCGCCTCTAGTCCAGTTTGCTGCTAACAGTGAAGAGCAAGGCCCAGTAACGTTACCAAGCTCCAGTCATGAGCCCAACACACCAGAATGGGCAGGAGGGTTGTCATTCAGAAGAACTAATAGTAATGAAGAGCCCTGCCCAATGAAAAATGCCCTGAGATAATTAATGATACCTGATGATTCAGCAATACATTAATGAAAATTAGAAAGTGCAATACATTTAATTTTAATCTTTATTTTATATTTTGTTTTTATTAGATTTTTTTTCCTTTATTTCAATGTTTGGATATTTATGAATACTAAATCTTAAAGAAAAGATTCTTACACTGTCCTGTTGTTTACTGTTCTAATAAATCTTCACTTTGAAGCAAAACTTAGGCTATTGTTTTTACACTGAATTGGAAATGATGTTTTTTTTTTTAAATGCAATGAATTGTATGAAGACAAGGCTGTAGGGAATTATATTCTGTGGTTTTAATTAAATTATTTTAATATAGTCAGTTGTGAACTAAAGTGGGCCGGTCTAAGGCATGAAACTCCAGGGCTGAAAAGGAGTCCCAATCCGGCCCTGCGTGTAAGTGTGTAAAAACTGTTCTATGAGGACTCGGAGAGCTGCGCAGCTGCACACTGTGACACACACACACACACACACTAAATAACATTAAATTACCGGTCCTAACTATAAGCCCAAATATGCAAATGAAAAAAAAACAATCCCATTTTTCCAAAAACAAACCCATCCTTCTATTAACATCAACTCTAAAGTTACCCACCTGTCACTGAGAATACGAAGAGGATTTTCAGCATTTCAGCACTGCGAAATCTACAAGATTAGTTTAAAACACTTAACATCTACTACTTTATCAACATCGAGTCTTCAGGAAAAGACGATCCGTCGAAGATGAAGCAGAAAAAGTGAAGATTCTTCTCTTCCGTCTCGATAAAACAACACTAACTTACACTATGAAAGATGGTGGACCGTCTGAGCTACTGCTTTTCTTCTACGACGGATGGCAAACCAACTTTTGGTGCATTTACCGCCACCAACATGACTGGAGTGTGAAGCACTAGTAAGCAGATGACACGCTCAAGAAAAAAGTGCACAGCCTGTGCACGCGCATTTGGTTTAGTTTGTCCGCGTACACTCTCCGATGACGTCACACAAAACCCATCTGAATCGCTCATGCGTAAAGTATAACACAGGCTTGAAAGGAAACGATCTAATATTTTTGATGTCATGTTGTACTTTTATTTATGTGGTTTGTCCAAAAATTTTATTTTTGTTATTCAACTGTTTATTATCTTCGGAAAATACCATATTCACAAATGTAAATGGTAATGGTCTAATTCACAACCTAGCTTTAATGTTTTTCATCTGGACTTTAAAACATATTACAAAACAATAGAAAACATGCAAAATATGAAGGCTACAAGAACATTTCATCTGCTGAAGGAACTGAATATATTTAAATTTTCCCCTTCTATAAATTAATATGTTATTATCCTCTGGTCTGTACATTTCTTTTTTTGTTGTGCAGGTTGCACAGTATTTGTAGTGCTCTCTGTACCTATTGTCCTGTGCATTGTTCATAATAAAATTTTGAAAAAAAAAATGGAAAAAAAAACGATCTAATATGCAAATCTCAAAACCAACGCCATAGTATAACCAGCAAAAACAACCAATAAGGGATTTGATCTATTCAAATTCACGGGCACGTTTAAACAGTATTTCGACACTGGTGACAGACAATTACGCTCATCAACCACATACATGGTGGAACTGGGGTGTTGCTTTAAATCGACGTTGGTGTGGATGGAGGGGGAAGGGAAGTGTTTACGCGCTAAACCTACCCGTCATTATGACCTGGGCCAATCAGGTGACATGATTAAACACGGTCGCTAAAATCTATTACTTTCCTGTTATCGCCACCTAAATAACCTAGACTCACCGTTCTATATTCACCACTCACGGACAAACATTGAGCGAATAAATTATACTTATCAGATAGAAACAAAATCCTAACCACTATAAATATAATATACTTCACAAACAAACAAAATTCACAGCTCGTGTAAGGGAAAGCAAAGACTGCTCAGAGGGCGGAGCCTAGACCGAGAAGACCTTGTTCACTTTCAGATGTCGACTTTTTTTCATCTACGTCATATTTGTATTATTAACCTCATAAATCTCATTTTCTTATTGGTGTAAATATGTATTCCGTATGCTGAAGTAGCGAACAGATTCAATATTCTCGGATGGTAAACCATTTACTTACTTTCGAATGCAGCAGTTATGGCTCGTCCATGGCGGCGATTCGTGGGCGGGATGTCTACTGTGTCTGTCGTAGCAATGTAGCATGGTGGTTGGGACTTCAGCTCCAAGTGGGCTGTACAAACCGCCAGAGTCTTTTGATTGGTTTATTTAATGTCATGGTTTATTTAATGTCATGGGGTTAGTGCACGCTCTGAAAGTGCGCATTCCCCCACGATGTCAACTTTCATAGGCTTTCCAGCGTCAAGAAAGATGAGTTTGAAGAGGTAAAGTTTGTTAAACAGTTTTTAGACTTGTGCAACGTATTACAAGTTGTGAAAAAGTACAGTATCTTGGCGCTTGATGTTTTAATCTTGACGTAGTTAAATCATGATTACAAGCTCATTGCATTCAAGTTTGAAAATGGGAGGACATTCATGTGCAATTTTTACCTTCAAAACTCATATTTACGATTATTCCGAGAGAACGTGAAGACCGCATTAGCGGCACAGATAAATTACGTCTTTAAGGTGTCTTACCCTTTTGCGCTAAATATTTCTGTAATACATATCTAGGATCTACGCTGCAGATTATGGACACTGAAGACCATAAGCAGGTATTGTGAATAACGTTACGTAAAATATGTATGTAATTCCACTAATATTTTAACGATGAATTCAAACTTTTAATTTAATTGTTAACGTGTTCCATAAGAGTGAGGCATAGTTAAAACACCGATATAATAAAGTTGGTTCGACGTTTGACATTTTGTCAGAGATTCAGCCTCGGAGATCTTCAATAATTATTTAACGATTTAGCACAATGACAACAAACTTCCTATGTTGTAATTGTTTTCAAATGTAGAAGAGAGCACAAATTGTGTTTTAATGGTTTTAATCTGCCTTAAGGAATTTTAACTGATAGACCTATGTAAAAGTGCAGGCAAGGGACTATCTGCAAAGTGCAAAACGAAGAGGAAAATTCCATCTAAATGCTTCACTTGTGAAATGTATGAATAATAAATCTCAAATCAAAGGGATGTGTCTTATGTGTTCATAAAATAACATTTAGCTGTTGGTTTCATTCACATAACTGTAGCACAACAAAAGTTATTGAAATGTACAGACTGAGAAAATGCTTGCAAAGCATGACAAAGATTGTGCAGTTTAGCGCCACCTAGAGGAACATATTGCACTTGTCTCGACCATTCTGACATTCAGAAGTTTAAATAAATTCATTTAGAATGCATACAGTTTGATATGTAAATTGAAATGGGTGTGTCTTGTTATTTGTTCAAAGAACAATATTTACAGCCGTTTTTTACTATCACATGTAAATTGGGATGCATACTATTGAATTAAATTTGAACCCATTAACACACTCATTTTTAAAACATACAGTATTCCATCTAAACTTCAAAGGGAGTGTCTTGTTACTGGTTCCTAGAAGAACATTTTGATGGTGGTTTTAGCCACAGAACTATAATACATTACATTACATACAATACATTTTGCAGTAGTTTTCATTGTCAAAAGTGATGCAGAAGTCACACTATTGACTTTAAAAAATCACATTACATGCTATTGAAGTACATTTAGATCTGTTAATAAATTCCTTTAAAATGCATGCAGTGTTCTTTCTCAAATCTAAAGGGTGTGTCTTGTTACTGGTTCCTAGAAGAACATTTTGATGGTGGTTTTAGCCACAGAACTATAATAGGACTCATACTATTGAAAATTAAACCAATACATAATTTAGTTTCAAATAAATACAGTCTTCTATCTCCGCTACAAAGACTGTGTCTTGTTACATATTTCTTACAGAATATTGTACAGTAGTTTTCATTGTCAAACGCGATGGAGAAGTCATGCTATTGACTTTCAAAATCGCTTGTGCAGCCTTCCATTGAGTCTCCAGTATTACTGCCCCCTAGAGGAAGATACTCCAGCTGTTCTGAACAAGAATGACATTCAAAGTTATAAATTATTTTAAAATCAATAAAGTCTTCTATTTCAACTTCTAAAGGTGTGTTTTGTTTCTGATTTCTAAATGAACATTTCAATTCAGGTTGTACACTCATTAGCAGTCTCTACAGAAGTCCAGCACCAGCCGATGGGTGGAGCTTGTTATTAAGTTGCTCTTCACCTTTTCTGACCCTCTTCAGATCTGGAAGTCCCTATGATGAAGTGAGGAGCTGATTCTGGTGTGTTAGATGAGGGAAGTTCTGCTGCTCCGGGACAGTTTGGAAAACCACTGCATTTCCGAGACATGTTCTTAAATGTAGGGGAGACCAGGGAAAGTTGTAACAGGACAGTTGTAACTCATATAACATATACTTGCATGCAGTTTTAATGGCTTTTCAGCTTGGCTATAGCCCTAACGCTCATGCAGCTTTTTATCAAATGCAAGTAAAATGTTATTTTTTGAATTTCTTTGAAACATTTAAATTAGCATTATCTGATATTTTATTAAATTATTTTACAACATTATTTAAATATAGCATTATTTATTATGCCAAAAATGATGCTAATTTAAGTGTTTAAATTTAAAGTTTACTTGCATTTGATAATATGATGTCATGCATCACACAAGCTGTTGAAATGTTATATTCATACACATTATACTATGTTATTGATATTATATAAAATAACAAAAGAATGCCATTACAATTCCCAACCGCTAGATGGCAATATTAGTCCTACTGACGTTTTCAATCTCTCTGCATATATTAATTAACGCTAATAATTTATAATCGTTGCAGAGTAATAGGCCTCCAATTGTCTAAATTTGTTATATCTTTTTTTGTTTTGAGGAGTAGAGTTATTATACCAGTTTTGATGGTTGGAGAAAGACATCCTTCTTGTATACATTCGATAACAATTATTTGATATCTTCTCAAAAAAATAAATTAAGAGTTCAACCCTTCAATTACACGTGACTTCCCATTTTTTATTTTTTTCAGGGCATTTTCTATTTCTTGCTAATGTATTTTGCCTTTTTTTGTAATTCTCCCCAATCCTTTTAATATTGTTCTTAATAAGAGTTAAAAAGGATTCACAGTCCTCTTTGTGGAAATGTCAGCTATACAAGTCAGAGTAAAAGAGTTAAACTTCCTCATTTATTTGGCTAGAGTCTTCTATAATGTTTTTATTTGCAGATTCTTTTTTTGGACTGCCAAAGATTGCCATTACAATTCCCAACCGCTAGATGGCAATATTAGTCTTACTGAGACATGACAGTTAGAGAGTTATGTTTTGAGTTGTGTTGATAGCAGCAGGCAAACAATAAAGGACATTTCTACTTGGTCTTGTAAGTATCTGTGTTCCCTTTTTGATATGTGTTCATTATTTATCTGTATTATTTGTTATCATGTTTAGAAACCGTGACACTTCAGGTTTTGTTGACAGTGATCAGTGTCAAGGTCACGGTTCAGCACGCATGTGTTCAGAGGAATAACTAAAATTTAATGAAGTAAATGTTTGAGCATTTGTACGTTACGTGTTTACATCGAAAATGGGCAAAAAGGCGGGAGCTGGTTGCTGAAGCCACGCCCACCTAGCTCGACTGTGGTGACAGCAGCGGCAATCCACCTGTCACTATAGTGGCCACGCCCTTAATTATGCAGAACTTTGAGGCTTAAAATAATTTAAACGGATAAGCTATTTAAAAAAATTCACCCCTCACAGTTCTCATGAAGGGCAAAATCAACTGTATAGACCAAAAAAAAAAAAAAAAAAATTAAATGCTGTAAATTATTTTTCTGCTGTAAAGTTGGGCATTTTGGGCTGCAATCCCATAGACTCCACATGTTACCAGCTCCCGCCTTTTGCTTTTTGCGAAGTTGTCAAATTTGTTTTTGCATGATCTGTATGGTGTATGGAGGGTAGATTGATGTGGGGGGAAAAGTACACACGTGAAATGAACTTGTCTTTGTTTTAAGCATCCAAGCAAAGGAAAATGACTTCCTGTTACAATTAGTTTAAAGTAAAAAAATAAATAAAATGTTTTCCTTTATTTGGCAGATGCTGTGATAACCAATCTGGACTTGAGGAATGCATTTGGGAAGCATTTTAAACAAGAAATAAAACGTTTTATTTATTAAAACCAAAACCACTTATTTTTAAAAGCAAAATAAGTGAGCATAAGAGACTCCTTACAAAAGCAGTAAAAACAGACGATGGTTGCAACATTGCTAATTTCTTCAGTTAAGAAAGAGCTATAGTGATGATATTCATACTGAACATGCTCAATTAGCCCCCCATTATTCCTGGAAGAAATCAGCCACATGTGACCATTCTTTCTACAATAAACACACTGATAAAAAAAATTTTTTTTTAATGATATACGCAACATATTGCATAGTTGCTTGGTGAGTTGTTTAATTTGTTATAATAATGTAATGAATACAGCCAAATTGGGCATAATTTTTTTTTTGGCCATGCTATCATATAAAGAGATTATGAACACATGCAAAAACAAGAGGACAAATTAAATGTAAATAACATATGTTGTACTGAGTATGAGTTTTGTCACAAGATTTAATGACTTCCTCATCCCTTAAGATACTTTTTTCCAAAAGACTAGCAATAAAACCAATTTCTCTGACAAACTTTATGTACATTCAAAGACTCTCCCACTACGCCATAAAGACGAGTTCACTAATCTGTATATAAATCTTTATGAAGTCATTTAGCAACATTAACTGACCAGATTTACCTACTTTCAATTGAAAGGAGTTTGCAACACTGCTCAGTGTTTTTGTATTTTAATGGTTTTAGTGAAATGCAGCTGTCATTAAAATCCACACATTACTTTTGGCCACTGTTGTGTTTTTACTTGGGTTAGTGCCACAATATATACACAATATATAACACACTGCTTACTGTGTCATCACCGGTGCATTGCTGCATTTTTCCAATATTCCAGCCAAAAATAAAAAAAATAAATAAATAACTATATTTCTGCAATGATAGCATCGACTTGTTGAGTGGAAGAGGTTATTAAATTTCTTACCTTGTGAGTAAAAAAAAAAAATCTCTCTTAAATAATATAGGAGCTGAGACCTAAGTTAAGGAATAAAAGTAAAATGATGTAATTATTAGAATTTTGACACACTTATTTTACTCTGAGAGGCTTTATTCATACGTCCACAGGGGCTGTATTCATGAAACATCTTAAGTAGCTCTTAACTTGCGGATTTAGGAGAATATCTTGGGTGTGCCAGTCCTAAATTTAGGACTCCTACATTTTTACTCTAAGAGTATTTAACACAGTGTTTAAGCACTAAAACTAGCTCCTAAATCTGTAGTGAAAAGGACTTTTAAGTCACTAAGATCAAACCACAAACTATCCTTAAATGTCTGTTGCCGGCGATCTGCCTCTGAACGTAAACATTTTACAAACATTTGATGATAATGATCTCTTTAAAAGGTATTCCCTTTGATTTTGGAGGTGACCCAACTCCTAATTTTCTTAATTATATCCTTTTTTCACATTTGCAGGTCTAGACGTGATTATTCTACTCAACAGGAAGTTTTAATTCTGGAAGTGAAGTAAGTGGTTTAACAGCATTTGTATCAGCATTCTCAGGAAGTGACCTTTACTGTTGTCAGTGAAATATCTTGAGTCATCCTCCTGAGGAGGACAGAACAACAATACAGTTTGCAGACAATACAGGACTGCTTCATTATTGACACGCTCCCAGTAAGAAACAACCAATCAGAGCTGCGGTCCGTAACTTTGTTTGTGTTCAAAATGTAGAAAAATGTATATAATAAGCGAGTACACCATGAATCCATTTTCCAAACCGTGTTTTTGGCTTGTCCTGAATCACTAGGGTGCACCTATAATAAGTGTTTATATTCGGACTATTTTAGATTGCTTTGGGGGTACCGCGGCGGAGTAACCCAGTACCGTTGTGATTCTTCATAGACATAAACAGAGAGAAGTAGTTCCGGCTACGATGTTCTTCCGCAAAGACGCAAGCAGTTCCGCTAGAGCGTCAAAAGTTCCCTACCGCAGCTTTAAGTGAACAGAAGAAACATGGATCAGTGTATTAGATATATTGTCTAGTGGGTTAAAGAATATGTTGTTAATAAGTTTTTCAAGAAGCCAAAAGCCTGATAGCTTGTGCTTTGGAGGGATGCAAAGTCCATACATATATATACATACATACATACATAAACGTGTGTTTTTTAGTGTGTATAAAATAGGAACATGTAAAATCACTTAAAGACTCAAACTTTTTTTTATTCATGTAAAATTTGCCATGCTAGAAAAAAATTTGCCATGCTAGAGGAAAATTTAAAATGTATAATGCTAATCAAAAGTTAAATAAGAATGCTTGCTTTCGTTATAAATGTATATATATATATATATATATATATATATATATATATATATATATATATATATATATATATATATATATATATATACACAAATAAGCTTTTGATTACTTAGAATGTTTTATTAGAAGATTTTCACAGAGTGATCTCTTCAGATCCTCCTGTGAGTGGCTCATCTGTGCAATACATTTCAATATTACCAATCTTGACAATGGCCTATTGTTTTTTTTTCCCCAGGTAACTTTCTTGTTAATAGTTCATGTGTTAAAGTTGAATAATATTTACAATTGTTTAACAATACACAGTTGTTGGTGAGAGGAAGTTATTACATCCGGTCTGTGTGTGTTCTGGTGATGTCAGAGGGCTCTCTTCTCATGTTTTATTAATATAACCCACATAACAAGAACATGATTATTACAATAAACATTACATCATTACAACTTCATAGTAAAATCCTAACACCCATCATGTTATTACATTATGATTATATAATGATTTTCCCCCTCACATTAATTATCGATTGTTAATTTGTGTAATGGTTGTGCTGTTGTCTGTCTCTAAACTATTATAAAACCATGTGTTTTTATATTTGTCTGCTGTAACCTGACGATAGATAATAATAATGTTCTTCAGTATTCAGTGAAGGTAATGAGATGTTACTGTTAAAGTGTTCTGTGAAGAAAGAAATACCAACATAAAAATGCATTAACTTACTTTTCTTTCTAATTTTGTAGGCACTGTTCTTCACACTTAATACAAGCTGAGTGTCATATATCTTTCATCTAAACTTTACAAACTTTTAAATGAATTTTTATTATTTAACATTTATGATACAATGGCAGAGTAAAATAAATTTGATTTTATTTTTATTTTTTTTACATTAACCAATCAGAAAACACTAAATGACCACTCAAAGTTGAGAAAGATGTGTACACAAATATAACTTTCTAATATAGAGATAGACTTTGACAACAAATCAACATTGAACCGATACTAAAAAATGAAAAACATTCATAAAAATATGTGTACACAAAGAAATACAGAAATCTTACTTTTCACTTTTATATTTATTCATTTAGCAGATGCTTTTATCCCAAAGGGAATTACAAATGAGAACAATAGAAGCAATCAAAAACAAAAAAGATCAATGATATATATTAGTGCTATAAGTCTCTGTAGCTTAACACAGTACACGTAGCATGGGCTTTTAACTGAAAACAATTTATAATTTTTATATGCCATCTGATTTATATTGCACACAAAACTGGAAAGCACTTGTGAATCTAAAGCTACAGTCTGTCGTGTAGAAATTATTGCAATATTTATAAAGTTTAAGCAAGGGTTGCCAGGTCCATGATTTTCCCTTCACCTAACATTATTTGTAACACGCCTCCCATTCAATAATCACAAACTGCTTTCTTATTTGTTATACGAAACAAAGTGTTACATTTTAAAATTTGGTTTAAAAGAAACTTAATGTGGTTTTTAGGTTAAGTTCAGGAGGAAGTGTGAGACATCGCTTGTGTTCGAGACACTCAGAATCAAGTCAGGAGCTGATCGTCAGTGGTTTCTCTACAAGTCTTGAAGGAGACCGCTACACAACCAGTGCAATTTTTTTCCATGTATTTTTTTGAAGATGCTGCGCTGTAAAGAAAACAACAGAAAGCTGACTTTAGTGAGGCCCAACATGACAAATATTCTTTATGAAAAAATGATGTGATAAAGACCCAAGGAAACTCAGGAGCTTCATACCTGGAGACATCAGAGGTTTCTCTGGCTTCTCCAGTATAAGGTAATGCCACATGATCCTGACAGTCAACACATAAAACAATTACAAGATGCAAATCAAATAAGATAAAAAAGGTAATAAAGAAACATATTAGTGTATACATTTCAGGTGTATACATTTAATACACACTTTTAACATTATCTTAAAGAAAGCAAATAATTTACCAATTTTTTTTTAGATGTACCACATTCTTAAACTAGTATAAAAACAAAATCATTCTGCTCTTGGTTTGAGTTTTACAGTTAACTTGGATTAGCCATCATTCACTTGATTTACGCTATAATTTCTCCTAGCCACAGTAATTCTTTAGAATTAGAAAAATATACTTTGTCTCTCGGGGAATCATTCTTAGATATAAAATGTACAAGTACTAGTACTAGGCCAATAGACCCTGCAATCATCCATCGCAAATGGCTGATAGAAATCACGACGTTGCACCGGCATTATTCCCCATCGTTCTCGGTCATCTCTCATTGCACAGTGCCACGTCTTTAAAATTCGAAAACATTGTTTTCTATGAGTGTATACACACCGGCAGGTGTACGGCTGCCTTTTACACAGTGTCTAAACTGGATGCGAAAGTTGTGGTCTGGCACAGAGCCGCATGAGCTAAAGTCTGTCTAATTGTGTGTCAGCTCTTCATAAACAGAACACGGCAGCAGTTGTCTGTCTGCGATTTGTGGCGTCATGCCTCGCCACATCCGGTGTAAACCGGATGTAGACTGTAATGTTTTCTCTTGGTTCATTTCTCTTGGTTCATGTCAAATTCATTTTGATAAATAAGTCTCACCTGACTATAAGTCGCAGGAACAGCCAAACTATGAAAAAAAAGTGCTACTTATAGTCTGGAAAATACGGTATTATAGATCAGTGGTTCTATAGTATTTTGTCACGCCGCACCGCTCGCATCCAGTGTAGACATGGTGTTAGGAATTGTTAGTTGTTTTCCCTTTATAAGGATTCACGCTTCAGGCACACCTCCCTCAATCCCCCCGCCGGTGTCATCGTCCATCACGATGTTTCAATGTAGACATCGTATGATGCCAAATTTTAAGACATCGCCCAACCCTAATTAGTAGCAACTTTTAGCTTCATCATTTTTGGTGAATGCAGTCCCAGATCATTTCCATCCGTAAGAGAATAAACATAAGCAATACTTGCCCTCCCGCATTTCTTCCTCCAGCAGAAACCGATCACAGTCAACACTGGAAGAATCAGTAAAGCACACAGCCACAGCCACAGGTGTCCAGAGGAGTCAGGAGGTTTTGGGGAGGAGGTCTGTGGTGTCTCTTTGGTGGAGGACAATACTGGTTCTGTCACACACAACAAATGGTGCACACTTACATTATTATCATCATGAAGACAAACTAACCAGAAACAGCGATCCTGACAGACCTAACTGACCAATCCACTGCTATCATCTGACAAATCAACACTAATCACAAGCTTTTACTCTTTTTGAATCAATGTCAGTGAAGGATCTGCAGGTTTACTCAGGTTTTTACACCAATCATCTAAAGAGTTATGAAAGAAACCGTTTCTTCTCTTGAGGAGTTCATTCTGTGAATCAAACAATGTGTCACATCTGATACCTTACATTATTCTTCTCATAATCCTGATACAGGTAAACAGATACTGTAGATCTTGATCACATACCTTTGACAACAAGTGTAGCTTGTATCTCAGACACATACTTTCCATTAAGGACTTGTGCTTCATAGAGACCTGAGTTACTGGAGCTGACGTCCAGAAGAATCAAGGACACGGTTCCTTCTTCAATTCTCAGTGAGACTCCTGGTCTTTCCAAAACACGACAGTCTCCGTGATGGTCACAGAAGTACCGTGCAATCAACATTTTCTGATCGTCTCTTGTAAAAGTTATCCTCACTTTATCGGCTCCTTCCAGTTCAGCAGTTTTGAAGGATATAGTGACGTTTTCTCCATCAGTTGCCTCCAACTTCAGCTCAGCAACACACACAGAGACTGTTTGGGACAGAAAGAAAGTATTTATTATGGTTTTGTAAACCATGTTTCTCAAGTTTCCATCTTATGTATTCCAATATTTGATAGCGACTGCTGCTGCTCTACACAGATAATGTTTTTGGTTTTGCAGCTTTTGCAGATTTGGTGAAAAAAAAAAAATTGAGCCAACAATGTCTTCTATGCAGACTAAACTTCAGACTGAAGACTTTAGCACTTGCCCCTTTGCATGTAATAAGGGCAATGTAATTACATACCCTTTTGTGAATGCCTGCCCATGCCCAATCTAAATATTAGTAAAATTTATTAATAATAATTTAGCCATAAATAAAATGACCCACTTGATGACCTATAACCTGCTGACGATGACCTCATCCGAGCAGGACGATTCCTCAGGCTGCGCACTAGAGGTGTGCGATACCGCTAGATTTGGTATCGATCCGATACCAAGTAAATACAGGGCCAGTATCGCCGATACCGATACCAATACCAATACTTTTTAATAATTAAGGTGGATGCGTCTTCAACCTAAATCTAAATGAATTTTCATGACTTTTAATTGTTTTTGTGATTTGCATTTTGGGTTATTAATCAGTACTACAAAAGCTTTTGTTCAGAAACAACTTTTGGTTACTTCTGTTTTATTTAAATAAACAAAGTTACAAAATTATTACTTCACAAATATAAAAAAAAAATGTAAAAACTAATTCTCTTTTCAAGTAGCATGTTAATAAAAAAAATGTTTCTCCTCTTTAGTGCACTTCTTTTCAGGATTTTTTTTTCTAAAACAAAGTCACAAAGTTTTACTTCACAATGTAAAACAAATTCTCCTTGTACAAAATTCCTGAAGCCGACATCTTCCACTATGGAAAGAGGCTTCAGGTCCTTCACAATCATTTCTGATAGGCGCCTTGTAATATCCACTGCTCTTGGAGAATCAGCTATTGATAAAATAATAAATAATAAAAATAATTAAGTCTGGTGCACATTTATGTGTAGTTTAAATATAGAAACTAGGATCACTTTCACAGCTAACACAAAAAGGGTAGATCGGCCTGAAAATACAGCCATACAACGCTCCTCTTTCTCTCCGCCTCTGACTGACTGCTGTTAGAAATGCGCGGCTGAGCGGTGCGCGCGCCTGACTGCTGGTGGTAGCGCTAGTGGTGAGTCACGTGACGGTACAACACAGGAGAGGGGGCGGAGAGCAGTGTCGAGCACGAGCAGCACTCTTAGAGCTTGCTCTGTGACAGTAGCAGCATTTTGACAAACACGGCCAGGTCGCAAAACGAGAGAAATTGAAACTTAAGTATCGATATTTTCCCGTTGGTATCGATCAATACCGATACCAACGATGGTATCGATATTATCGATATTAGTATCGATCTGCCCACCTCTACTGCGCACGCATTCTTTTTATTGCTAGAGCGGCAGCCTGGGGTTTCATTCTCTGCGAAGTGATTTTTATATTTATTTACAAGAACAATGTGATGTGAGAACATTCAGATATGTTGTTTATTTTGCTGTGTGTAGTAGGGCTGTCAACTTTAGTCGTTTAGTCGACTAATCGGTCGATGCCGTCTTGGTCCACTGACATACTCATTGGTCGACCAGTTGCATAATTTCTTTTTTTTTTTTCACCAATAAAGAAATTTTCATTGATTTACTCCTTGATATTTATTCCTTTATAAGCCGTTATATATTACTGTATTCTAAATATAATTAGCCTATGTTTTATCCCAAACTTTAAATGCTTTAATTTAGGCTATTTTATAACAGTGCGACAGTTTAGCGCACCACGTGAACACGTGTTATGTACTAGGCGCATGCCCCAAAATGTAATGTAAATGTAAACCAGTTACTCCAATCCTCCGAGGCTGTAGGCCTCACAACTGATTTCTGGTCTTCGCTTAGAATGAAGGCATACATGACAGTCACGGCCCATTTTATCGATGCGGACTGGAAAATGAATAGCGTTGTTATAGAAGCGCACACGGGAGAAAATGCGAAAGTTGCGGATGCTTACCACATTCCACCAGAGAAGCGGGTGTCCGTGGTAACGAATTTCGGTGGAATTACTTAAGGGATCCGGTCAGTGGACAGATGTGGAGTTGGTTAGGTGTGCAGGCCACACCCTGCAGCTGTGCGTAAATGCTGTCTTAAAAGAAGTCCCGGTGTCGCGCACGGTGGATGCGGCGGGCCATCTTGTTGGGCTTGTTTTTTAGGCTATTTGGGTTTTTTGTGTGTTTGTTTTAAAACGCCTGGATCGGCTTGACAAAAGTTAACCCATAGCTTTGAAAGTAAAGAAGAATATACAACCTGTATAAACGAGAGTGTAATGATAGGCATTCTATTGAGTAACCACAAGGTGGCAGTATAGCCTTTCCTTCTGTGTGATGCTTATGTTGTAGATAGACGAACAAGCAGACAGAAAGTTGTTGGACATACCATGTTGAGGATGTCTATAAAATAAAAATATAGCTTGCTGCTCATAGAAGCTAGCAGCACAAATGTTCATGCGTGACTTCTTGAATAACAGAAGGCCGAACATTACATGGTACCAGGACTGGGGTCAGGAAAAGAACTGATGCAAGATGGACGCAGTAAAACCACCAACTCCGCTGAAAATGACGGGGAATGTGGATGCGAACTGGCGAACCTTCAAGCAACAATTTCAGCTCTACATTGCCGCGGTTGGAGTTGATCGTCGGGCGGAAGAAAGAAAAATAGCCCTTTTGCTAACCATTGCAGGAGCGGAGGCTATTGAAGTATTCAACACCTTTGTGTATAATGAACCCGACGATAAAGACAAGTTTGATGAGGTCCTAAAGAAGTTTGATGAACACTGTCTTTCGAAGAAAAATGAAACATACGAGAGATATGTATTTCGTTCTCGTCTCCAACAGCCTGGTGAGTCGTTTGATAATTATCTCACCGATCTCAAAATAAAAGCTCAGTCCTGCAACTTTGGTGATCTAAAAAACTCAATGATAAGGGATCAGATTGTTTATGGGACAAATGAAAAGAAGCTAAGAGAAAAGCTGTTGAGGGAAGCGGATCTCACACTGGCAAGTGCAATAAAAATATGTCAAGCTAATGAGCTGGCAAAGCAACATGCTCTTACTTTTCAAGCGGTGCCATATGACCAAGAAAGCGAGTCCGTGAATGTAGTGAAAATGAAAGGAAAATCACAGTTCAAGTTCAAACAAAAAGACAAAAAGAGAGACGATGATCAAACACAGTTTGACTGTAAGAAGTGTGGTGAAACGCACAGACCGAGACAATGCCCTGCATTTGGAAAAACATGTGCAAAGTGTAAAAAGCAAAATCACTATGCGAAAATGTGTCATACCAGAAAAAAAATACACATAGTGCAGGATGACCCAGATGACAGTGATGATTTGAGCGAGACATTTTTCATCAAAATGGTGTCGTGTGAGAAAAGCTACGTACAGCCCCAAAATGCAAGTGACACAGAGCATGCTGTACGTGCAGTAAAAGATGATAAATGGACTGCACCTCTGTTAGTCAATGGGACACTAGTAACCTTCAAAATTGACACCGGAGCCAAAGCCAACTTGATCAATGAAAATGATCTGAAAGCTCTTGAAGAGAAACCAAAAAGAGTTGCAGACAAGACAATGTCATTAAAAGCATACAACAATCAGCCAATAAAAACTATGGGTAGTTGTAGGCTCAAATTGACTGCAAAAGGCAGACAACACCACTTGATGTTTACAATAGTGCCAAGTGGACACGAGTCGATCCTTGGAGACAAAGCATCTGAAGATCTTGGACTAGTCAAGAGGATCTACCAGATCAACAGTGATAACATAAAAATAGACAATCAAATCAAAATGCTGTCACAAAGCGAAGGTAGTACAAGTATTGTGAACAAATACGCGACTGTCTTTAAAGGACATGGTACACTACCTTACACTTACAAAATACAGCTCAAGGAAGATGCTAAACCTGTAGTGCATGCCCCAAGGAGAGTGCCAGCACCTCTTAAAGCAGGACTTAAAAAGGAACTGAACAGAATGACACAGATGGGAGTCATCGAGCGAGTGGAAGAGCCCACAGACTGGGTAAATTCCATCACATGTGTTAAAAAAAGAAACTCCCCTGAGTTACGTGTCTGCCTAGATCCTAAAGATTTGAATGAAAATATTAAAAGAGAACATTATCAAATCCCAAAGAGAGAAGAAATTCTGAGTGACATGGCCGGTGCAAAGTACTTCAGCAAATTAGACGCCTCGCATGGATTTTGGCAGCTGAAACTGGACCCAGAAAGCAGCAGGTACACCACCTTTAACACACCATTTGGGCGTTACTGTTTTCTGAGGCTTCCATTTGGCATCAAGTCAGCGCCAGAGATCTTTCACAGAGCTATGGAGTCAATCATAGAGGGTCTGGAAGGAACACGAGTGTACATTGATGACATAGTTGTCTGGGGAAACACAAAACAACAACATGATGAGAGACTTGAGAAGCTGTTACAGAGAGTGAAAAAGTATGGACTAAAACTAAAAAGAGAGAAATGTCTTGTTGGAGTGACAGAAATGACATTCTTAGGAGACAAGCTCACAGCAAACGGCGTGCTTCCAGACAAAACAAAAGTGCAAGCCATACTGAATATGCCAGCTCCAACTGATAAAAAAGGAGTTTTGCGAGCAATGGGGATGGTAAACTTTCTGGGTAAGTTCATTCCCAACCTCTCCTCAAAAACGAAATGCCTCAGAGAACTGCTGCATCACAACGTTGCATTTGAGTGGACCACAAAACATGAAAAAGAATGGAAAGAACTGAAGAGAACTGTGACTGCTGAACCAGTTTTAACCTACTTTGATCCAACAAAACCAACCAAAGTCTCCACTGATGCATCAAAAGACGGACTAGGAGCCGTATTGCTACAAATGAATGAAGAAAAATGGCAACCTGTAGCATATGCATCAAGATCGATGACTGAGACTGAAAAACGCTATGCTCAGATTGAGAAGGAGACGCTGGGCCTAGTGTTTGGGTGTGGGAAATTTCACACTTATGTTTATGGACTGCCCACATTCACAGCAGAAACTGATCATAAACCACTCATATCAATCCGTAAAAAGAATCTCAATGACATGTCGCCCAGAATCCAACGTATGATGATGACATTGCAGCGCTATGACTTTGACCTAATATACACGCCAGGTAAATACATAGTGCTTGCTGACACACTTTCTAGAGCACCAGAACTCAACAGTGGCACAGCTGAGAACACCGCAGCAGAAGATATTGAAATACACATCAACATGGTCACTGCCTCACTGCCTGCATCAGACACCATACTGCAGCAGATTGTTAAAGAGACAGCAAAAGACTCCATGTTACACAAAGTGTCTCACTGTGTAAACAACGGCTGGTCAAAAGGAGTTTGCCCACAGTTTTTCCCGGTGCGGGCAGAGCTGTGTATGTCAAAAGGACTCCTGCTGAGAAAGAACAGGATTGTTATCCCACAGACCATGCGCAAGGACATGCTTCAACGTCTTCATGAAGGACACCTGGGAGTGGAAAAATGTAAGAGAAGAGCACGTGAAGCCATCTACTGGCCAGGTATCAACAAAGACATAGAGGAAATGATTGAGAAATGTGACATCTGCCTCAGACACCACTACAAACAAGTCAAGGAGCCAATGCTGGTGGCTGACCTTCCCACTGCCCCTTGGCAAAAGGTGGGCACAGATTTATTTCATCTGTATGGCAAGGATTATCTTCTTGTTATAGACTATTACTCGAACTACCCTGAGATTGCGCAACTCTCCAGCACCACCGCACAGTCTGTTATAGTGCACATGAAAGGGTTCTTTGCCAGACACGGAATCCCACAATGTGTTGTGAGTGACAACGGTCCGCAGTATGACTGTGGAGAGTTTAAAGAGTTTGCGAAGTACTACGGATTCAAGCATGTTACCTCAAGCCCATTGTACCCACAAGCCAATGGTCAGGCTGAAAAGGGAGTACAAATTGTTAAGAGACTACTGAAGAAAGCCAAGGACGGTAAGACTGATCCTCACCTTGCTTTACTTAGCTACAGAGCTGCACCTCTGGAGTGTGGAGCGTCCCCTGCTGAGCTGCTTATGTGTCGCAAGCTCCGCACCACGCTACCACAATTGCAACCAGGACGAGACAATAACAACTGGATTAACAACAAAAAGAGACTCAAAATCAGACAAAAAATGGCCTATGACAGAGCTACAAAAAGTCTGGAACCTCTTTGTGAAAAGGACACTGTGAGAATCGAGGGACCTAATTGCTGGGACAGAAAAGCGACCGTGCTCAGTGAAGTCGGACCTAGATCTTACGTTGTGGAAACAGAGGATGGACAAAAAGTGAGGAGAAACAGGAGGAGTCTGTTAAAGACTCATGAGGACACTGACAAACACGGTGAAACTGAATCTGAAAAACAAAATGATACACCGAATGCACACCAAGCTGAGCCTAATACCACAGCCTCTCAAATGACTGAACCAATCAGAAGGTCTACTAGACCTAGAAAACCACCTGAGAGACTTATTGAAAAAGTATAATGCTTTACATTGTTGTTTAGAGTAGAGTGCCTTGTTATTGTTAACATTTTGACTTTTTGCATGTTCGTAAGGCTTTATTACAAGCAAAGTTAAAAGTTAAGTTAAAAAAAAAAAAGAGCTGTTTAGTTAACCTTTGTTTTATAACTTTGGAAAGGGGATGTAATGATAGGCATTCTATTGAGTAACCACAAGGTGGCAGTATAGCCTTTCCTTCTGTGTGATGCTTATGTTGTAGATAGACGAACAAGCAGACAGAAAGTTGTTGGACATACCATGTTGAGGATGTCTATAAAATAAAAATATAGCTTGCTGCTCATAGAAGCTAGCAGCACAAATGTTCATGCGTGACTTCTTGAATAACAGAAGGCCGAACATTACAGAGAGCTTTTTTTTTTTTTGTATTTTTGATTATTTGGCAGTTTTTGCAGTTATATTTTTTGTAGTGTGGTCAGGTGCACGATTGTGAATGTCACTATAGACCTAGGACAGAGCTCCTCACTTTGCAGTTAAAAAAAATCCCTTAATTTTCAAAGAATTGTATTATCATTATAGTTTTATGTATTATTGATGTTTTTTCATTGTTGTTTTATAAATGCTCCATGAAAATTGTTTAATAAATGTTCATTTAAAATGCAAAACTTTTTTTAGTCGACTGATCGTTGCGCAGGACAGGACTTTGGTTGACTAAGCATTTCTTTGGTTGACTACAGCCCTAGTGTGTAGCCTGTAGTGTTTGCGTGCTGTTTGAGGAAGAAAAGTTTCACAGGCATCGAGGGGTCTGGTGTTTTTTATGTTGTTTGACTAAACTATTATTATATTACAGTATTCATTTACAAGTGACAGAAAGAGAGCAGGGAACAGCAAGCCAGGAGACAGAGAGAAGTTTAGAGGCACGAGCGTTTTCTATAGTTTTTAATATAACAGCTGTTCGTAATTATTCTGTGGAACAGAGAAGAAAAAGCCATCAGGTTGGGACAATTTAAGACATTTCAGTTTCTAATCCCAGAGCTATTATTAGGTGGAAAGAAAATATATATATTTTTAACTTTTAAACTTAAAATTGTCTTTTCTTTTCTGTTTCTTTTTCAAAACTGCATCACAGCATTTGCTGCCGTATCAATACATAATCATTCAGATCGATACGTGAATCAGAAGGATTGCATCACAATATATTACTGTATTGAACAGCGCTATTTAAAGCCTTGTTCCATGAGCCCCTTTTATACTTTGAGCACTTGCCCCTCCAAAGGGTCTCTGTACGGCCCTGGATACCTTTAAACACCTGTATTTAACCTCGTATTATGTATTGATTTATTAATGTAATTCTCTTGTGGCTCCCACGTGTAAAGTATTGTCTTTAATCTTTCATAGCAAATACAGAACTCAAATCTCATAAAATAAATCTCTTATTAAAGAAAAAAAAAAAAAGAGTTGTGCATATCTGCTCTATACATTGTCATCTAATCAACAGTATTATGTCTTAGTCGATGCTTTTAGAGAAATCCCAGCATGTAACACAGAGACAGAAGGGATCAAGAGTAGATTCATTTCAACACTTCACAATATCAAACTGAACTTAGATCACAACTACTGTCACAGGCGTTAGATGAATCTGTGTTAAAACAATCAGCTGAAAAATAAACTACTCTTCTGTTTCATTATGTGTAGATCAACAATCACAGACTATTAGAAAAATAGTTATTTAGCTTTGTGTTAGTTTTAGTGCCTTGCAAGGACTTCACAATACCAACTTTCTCATCTCATCAGAAAATCATTCAATCTTGGAAGGACTGAGAATATCTCAATCTTATTGTGAAAACTGGAAACAAAGATAACTTTTACAAAACTTCCCTTTAAAGAACAGAAAGTGGAGTAAGGAAAACCAAAAAGGAGAAAAGGGAAAGGAAAGGTAAGAGATAACTGACAGAGAGCGAGCATTATTCTAACACACACATTGGTCCATCAAACACCACACCCCCTTATGACAAACATGCAGGAATCAAATGTAATGAGATTTATTTTAAAAAGTTTCACTCATTTTGAGTTTATAGTAGCCATCTACACACACAAATACTAAATAACATTAAATTCCTACCGGTCCCAACTACAAACCCAAATACGCAAATGTATTTTGGGAAAAAAAGACAAAAAAAACAAACCCATCCTTCTATTAACCTCAACTCTACCCACCTGAGAATCCCAAGACGAAGAAGAAAACGACTCCCATCTTCAGTACAGCACTGCGAAATCTCCAAGATTAGTTTAAAACACTTAACATCCACTCCTTTATCAACGTCGAGTCTCAGGAACAGATATAATTTGAAGAAGACGCAGAAAAGATGAAGATTCTTCTCCTCCGTCTCGATTAAGCAACTCTATGAAGTTATTCGACCTTAAAATAGTAAGTGTCTCTAAAATATTTAGAAACAGCAGCTAACGATCCTCTCCGCGTGTGTGATCCGGACACAGACTACTTGAAATGTGGACTTTTCTACCAAAAGTGAACGCGGAGGTCAGCGTCGCACCCGTGGAGGATTTTTTCCCGGTGAGAGGATTCAACACCCGCACTTTTCTGCAGTTTTTCCGCAGTTTTGCACAAACGCCTTACTGCAGCCGCTCCTCCGTTTCTCTGGCCGCTTCTCACCTCCGTTTCTCTGCTTCTCAC
This sequence comes from Carassius gibelio, assembly GCF_023724105.1. Lineage (NCBI taxonomy): Eukaryota > Metazoa > Chordata > Actinopteri > Cypriniformes > Cyprinidae > Carassius > Carassius gibelio. The sequence goes on from NC_068393.1 coordinate 19,187,372, forward strand.
CTCCGTTTCTCTTGCCGCTCCTCCGTTTCTCTGGCCGCTCCTCCGTTTCTCTGGCCGCTCCTCCGTTTCTCTGGCCGCTTCTCACCTCCGTTTCTCTGGCCGCATTTCACCAAGGGGCGTGTCTAGGGGGAGGCTGGGGGAGGCAGTGCCTCCCCTAGGATAAGCCCTGCCTCCCCGAGAAACGGACTGTCCCTCTGATGATAAATAAACATTTAAAAGTTGATTGTGCATATTTTTCCATCAGTAGCAGATGAGTCTGACCCAACAAAAATCCAGTTTGGCGCTGTTTGACAGTGTGCGCGCGTTTCAGGCTTATGGGCTCAGAAAAAGTGCATCATGTGAGAATAGAACGCCAATGAAATGTTTATCTGGCAGAGCCTTAGAGCAGTGGCGTGTCCACAAGGGTGGCACAAATGAGCTTTGCCACTCCAGTTGCCACCCCAAAACAGCGTATGGGATCGAAGTGCATTGAGAGCGGAACATCGTGATTTTGACTGAAACAGGGTTTTTTGAAAGTCAGAGAATTCTGCGACTTGCGACTACGACTTTGAGGTCCAACGCTAAAGTGCCCTAACGGTCCCGTCTGCCCCCTGTCCTCAATTTCTGCCGAGGGTAGTATATTAATATTTTTGGTTGTGGACGATAAAAATGTCTCCACGATCTGCTTTTGAAGAAATATTATTGCATTGTGCCGCAGCGCACATTCTATCAGCTGCAGTTCTGGCGCCACGGAATTAATATAATACATTAACATAAGTGATAACTCAGCGGTAGAGTTTCTCAAACAGGATACGGCACTTATTCACATGATTATTATTTTTTTATTATTATTTTTTGCATCGGTTTTAAATCCTTATTGCTTATTTAAAAGTTTCATTCGTGTGTTTTTCTGACGTTCGGTTCTTCTAAGCACAATCAAAGTGCGGCACGAAAACGAAAAAGCCCTTCAAACTGTGCCTGATTTCTAAGTTATGTTCTGTGCTAATACTGTCGAAACACACAAGGTTTATGTATAGACTAAGTTGGATATGTCTAAAATGAAAGTAAACAACTGAAAGAGGATGCATGTCTGTATGCATGCAGGTCTTAAAGGGACAGTAGGATACATGCTGCCGTGTGAATTAAAGGGATAGTTCACCCTAAAATTTAATTTCTGTCATTGTTTGTACACTCACATGTTGTCCAAAACCTATTAACTTCTTTCTTGTGCTGAACACAAAAGAAGATATTTTGTAGAATCTGTGTAACCAAACGGTTTCTGGTTCACATTGACTTTGATAGTAGTAAAACATACTCTGGAAGTCACTGTGAACCAGCAACTGTTTGGTTTTCTTCAAAATAATGCTTATTTTTAGCAGAAGAAAGAAACTCATTCAGGTTTTTTTCTTCACTATTAAAATTTTTGGGTGAATTATTCCTTTAATGTTAATAAAACACCAAACCCACAGAGAAAAATCACTCAATACTCTTGACTGAAAAAAAAAAAATTAATACAGTTGCTTTAATAGGAATCAGTGTATATAGTGTTTTATTTTTATATTTGTTCATAATTTTTTTTAATGCTCCTGCTAAATACATCTCTTGTACCTGAAAATAAAACACTTTATTTGTAAAATATCTGTATTTTTAATGTGTATCTTTGTTCTCATTTTTTAATAACAAAGATAAAATAATTACAAAGATTTTTATCTTCACCCATGCACTTTGGCCTAAATATCCGCCATACTTTTTCATATTTTGTTACCTTAAAATGCTTTATTATAGGGAAATTAGATTGGCTGTGATGCTCAAACAGCTTGCAAAATAGAAAAACCAACATGACAAAGAATCAGGATAAAATCATGATTTCTAAAAAAACAAAAACAAAATAAAAACAGACTTATTAGATTTTTATTATATCCCCCACCCCCTGAGGGAGAACAAACCCATACAGATTCCACACCCCTGTAAAATAATAATAACATTTGCCTATGTCATGCACCACTAATAATAAATAAAATTAAATAAGCAAATAAAATAAAAATAAAACCATATTTAAAAACAGTTATGTTGCCTCTGCTAATGAGATCATAAATTAAATTCTTATAGTTTCACAAAAATATATTTTATTTCAACTCTCTAAGTCTCCTTACCCCCTGTAGCCTAATATGTTCCCTTTTATCTAGGCCTACATGTTTACATTTAATCATTTAGCAGACACTTTTATCCAAAGCCACTTACAACCAGAGAATACCATTCAAATACTATTCTCATACTGTTCAAATGAGCATATGCATTTTTTTTTTTTTATTACCTGGGGGCGCATTCACAAACAAACTTAGAGGCTAACTGGCGAATTTATGGTAGCACCTACGTCTGGAACAGCTTAGAAGAAACAAATTAATTTACCTCTTGTCTATACAAACATGACTTCAGATTCATTTAAAAAAAAAGCCTACTCGTGTAGCAAGTCTTCTCACAAGCAAACCTGTCACTCATCATCAGGCAATCACTGTGATCTGTTCTATATATGAATATGTGAATAATAATAATACTATCATCATCATATTATTAATGTTGACCGGGTTTAACTAACTTTAGTCTAATAGGGGCCCTGTACCTATCTGTGGGTTCCTGGCTTAGAAAAAGATATGCACTAAAACAGATTGTGTGTAGTAGCCTATAGATTATTTTGCACCGATTTTTTCAGTTGTTTATGTTGCCCCCCCAAAAAAGCCAAATGCCCCCCCAAACATGATATCCTGGTAACCCCTCTGCTGTAAATTATTTTTCTGCTGTAAAGTTGGGCATTTTTGGCTGCAATCCCATAGACTCTTGTGTGTTTTTGCATGATCTGTATGGTGGGCTATGGTAGATTGATGGTGGGGAAAAAAGTACAAACGTGAAATTAACTTGTCTTTAAGTAGGCATCCAAGCAAAGGAAAATTGCTTCCTGTTACAATTAGTTTAACGTAAAAAAAAAAAAAAAAAAAAAAAAGCTTTCCTTTTTGCAGATGCTGTGATAACCAACTTACCGGCAGCAACGGAGTTGGACTTGAGGAATACATTTGGGAAGCATTTTAAACAAAAAATAAAACCAATAAATTTTATTCTTTGAAACCAAAACCACTTAGCCTATTTTAAAAGGAAAATAAGTGAGCATAAGAGACTCCTTACAAAAGCAGTAAAAACAGATGATGGTTGCAACATTGCTCATTTCTTCAGTCAAGAAAGAGCTATAGTGATGATATTCATACTGAACATGCTCAATTAGCCACCCATTATTCCTGGAAGAAATCAGCCACATGTGACCATTCTTTCAACAAAAAACACTGGTAAAAGATTTTTTTTTTTTTTTTTTTTTTTTTTTTTTATGATATACACAACATATTGCATAGTTGCTTGGTCAGTTGTTTCATTTGTTATAATAATGTAATGAAACAAGCCAAATTGTGCATTCATAATTTTTGGCCATGCTATCATACAAAGAAATTATGAACACATGCAAAAACAAGAGGACCAATGAGATGTAAATAACATATGTTGTACTGAGTATGAGTTTTGTCACAAGATTTAATGACTTCCTCATCCTTTAAGATACTTTTTTCCTAAAGCCTAGCAATAAAACCAATTTCTCTGACAAACTTTATGTACATTCGAAGACTCTCCCACTATGTCATAAAGACGAGTTCACTGATCTGGAGTAGGGAACACTGCTCAGTGTTTTTGTATTTTAATGGTTTTAGTGAAATGCAGCTGTCATTAAAATCCACTCATCACTTTTGGCCACTGTTGTGTTTTTACTGGGATTAGTGCCACAATATATAACACCCTGCTTACTGTGTCATCACCGGTGCATTGCTGATTTAAAAAAAAAATATTCCAGCCAAAAAAAAATAAAAAAAATAAACTACTATATTTTTGGCACACAAATATAACTTTATAATGTAGAAATAGACTTTGACAACAAATCAACATTGATCAGATACAAAAAAAAAAAAAGAAAAAATTAATAAAAATATGTGTACACAAAGAAATACAGAAATCTTACTTTTCACTTTTACATTTAGCAGACACTTTTAACCCAAAGCGACTTACAAATGAGGACAGTGGAAGCAATCAAAAACAAAAGAGCGATAATATATAAGTGCTATGACATTTCTCAGTTAGCTTAACACAGTACATGTAGCATGGGATTTTAACTGAATACATTTGATAATTTTTATATGAGATCTGATTTATATTGCACACAAAACTGGAAAGCACTTGTGAATCTAAAGCTACAGTCTGCGTCAGTTTCAGCAATCTGACCAGAAACTAAATCATACCCTGATAATATTATGGGATCTTCTGATGGAGAATAAATAAGTGCATCTGATAGACTGAGCTGTGTTCGGTGTTGTTCAGGTGAGATATGGAGCGGGGAAAAGCTGTTCTTGTGTCTGTTCTTGTTTTGGGGCTCATTGCTCTGTACTGCCGGCCAGAGGTCAACAGGTCAAAGACAGAGAGTGCTGGGTGTGAGGATCCAGAGTGATTCTACCAGCCCTTTTCCTCATTATCTCTCAGTCCAGCTCGGAGTATTTGTGCATCTGACTGGAGTCGTATCTTAATGATTGTCTTTTATTTTCTGGAATATCTGCGTTGGTTTCTGTGTCAGTGATGTTGAGTTGTCGAGAGTAAACTGCTTCTAGATGTGTGTGTGTGTGTGTGTGTGTGTGTATGACCACGCTTGTGTCTGGTGTTCACAGTTTTACTAAATACGACTGGACTCCAATCAGACAAACACACAAGAATCAGATTTAGACCGAGAGTCTGATTAATGCTGAAGGGTCTGGATGATGTTTAGTATGTAATGGACAGTAACAGGCTTTGGTAAATAAAAGCATTTATCTTAGTTTAGAAACCGCTGATGATCGGTCGACTCTGTCTCTCCAGTCATGTGTCGTGTAGAAATTATTGCAATATTTATAAAAGTTTAAGCAAGGGTTGCCAGGTCCATGATTTTCCCTTCACCTAACATTATTTGTAACACGCCTCCCATTCAATAATCACAAACTGCTTTCTTATTTGTTATACGAAACAAAGTGTTACATTTTAAAATTTGGTTTAAAAGAAACTTAATGTGGTTTTTAGGTTAAGTTCAGGAGGAAGTGTGAGACATCGCTTGTGTTCGAGACACTCAGAATCAAGTCAGGAGCTGATCTTCAGTCTCTTCTCTACAAGTCTTGAAGGAGACCGCTACACAACCAGTGCAATTTTTTCCCATGTATTTTTTTGCAGATGCTGCGCTGTAAAGAAAACAACAGAAAACTGACTTTAGTGAAGCCCAACATGACAAATATTCTTTATGAAAAAGTGATGTGATAAAGACCCAAGGAAACTCAGGAGCTTCATACCTGGAGACATCAGAGGTTTCTCCAGTATGAGGTAGTGCCACATGATCCTGACAGTCAACACATAAAACAATTACAAGATGCAAATCAAATAAGATAAAAAAGTACTAAAGAAACATATTAGTGTATACATTTCAGGTGTATACATTCAAAACACACTTTTAACGTTATCTTAAAGAAAGCAAATAATTTACCAATTATATTTTTTTAGATGTACCACATTCTTAAACTAGTATAAAAACAAAATCATCCTGCTCTTGGTTTGAGTTTTACAGTTAACTTGGATTAGCCATCATTCACTTGATTTACGCTATAATTTCTCCTAGCCACAGTAATTCTTTAGAATTAGAAAAATATACTTTGTCTCTCGGGGAATCATTCTTAGATATAAAATATACAAGTACTAGTACTAGGCCAATAGACCCTGCCATCATCCATCGCCAATGGCTGATAGAAATCACGACGTTGCACCGGCATTATTCCCCATCGTTCTCAGTCATCTCTCATCGCACAGTGCCACGTCTTTAAAATTCGAAAACATTGTTTTCTATGAGTGTATACACACCGGCAGGTGTACGGCTGCCTTTTACACAGTGTCTAAACTGGATGCGGAAGTTGTGGTCTGGCACAGAGCCGCATCAGCTAAAGTCTGTCTAATTGTGTGTCAGCTCTTCATAAACAGAACACGGCAGCAGTGGTCTGTCTGCGATTTGTGGCGTCATGCCTCGCCACATCCGGTGTAAACCGGATGTAGACTGTAATGTTTTCTCTTGGTTCATTTCTCTTGGTTCATGTCAAATTCATTTTGATAAATAAGTCTCACCTGACTATAAGTCGCAGGAACAGCCAAACTATGAAAAAAAAGTGCTACTTATAGTCTGGAAAATACGGTGTTATAGATCAGTGGTTCTATAGTATTTTGTCAAGCCGCACCGCTTGCATCCAGTGTAGACATGGTGTTAGGAATTGTTAGTTGTTTTCATTTTATAAGGATTCACGCTTCAGGCACACCTCCCCCAATCCCCCCGCCGGTGTCATCGTCCATCACGATGTTTCAATGTAGACATCGTATGATGCCAAATTTTAAGACATCGCCCAACCCTAATTAGTAGCAACTTTTAGCTTCATCATTTTTGGTGAATGCAGTCCCAGATCATTTCCATCCATAAGAGAATAAACATAAGCAATACTTGCCCTCCTGCGTTTCTTAAACAAGAGGAAACCGATCACAGTCAACACTGGAAGAATCAGTAAAGCACACAGCCACAGCCACAGGTGTCCAGAGGAGTCAGGAGGTTTTGGGGAGGAGGTCTGTGGTGGATCTTTGGTGGAGGACAATACTGGTTCTGTCACACACAACAAATGGTGCACACTTACATTATTATCATCATGTAGACAAACAAACCAGAAACAGCGATCCTGACAGACCTAACTGACCAATCCACTGCTATCATCTGACAAATCAAAAATAATCACAAGCTTTTACTCTTTTTGAATCAATGTCAGTGAAGGATCTGCAGGTTTACTCAGGTTTTTACACCAATCATCTAAAGAGTTGTGAAAGAAACCGTTTCTTCTCTTGAGGAGTTCATTCTGTGAATCAATGTGTCACATCTGATTCCTCACATGAACATCTACATTATTCTTCTCATAATCCTGATACAGGTAAACAGATACTGTAGATCTTGATCACATACCTTTGACAACAAGTGTAGCTTGTATCTCAGACACATACTTTCCGTTAAGGACTTGTGCTTCATAGAGACCTGAGTTACTGGAGCTGACGTCCAGAAGAATCAAGGACACGGTTCCTTCTTCAATTCTCAGTGAGACTCCTGCTCTTTCTACGACACGACAGTCTCTGTGATGGTCACAGACGTACCGTGCAATCAACATTTTCTCATCGTCTCTTGTAAAAGTTATCCTCACTTGATCGGCTCCTTCCAGTTCAGCAGTTTTGAAGGGTATAGTGACATTTTCTCCATCAGTTGCCTCCAACTTCAGTTCAGCATTACAAAAGACAACTGTTTAGGACAGAAAGAAAGTATTTATTATGGTTTAGTGAACAGTGTTTCTCAAGTTTCCGTCTTATGTATTCCAATATTTGCTGTTTGAGTCTGTGATAGCGACTGCTGCTGCTCTACACAGATAATGTGAGGTTTTGCAGATTTGGTGAAAAAAAAAAGAAATGGAGCAAACAATGTCTTCTATGCAGACTAAACTTAAGACTGAAGACTTGAGCACTTGCCCCTTTGCATGTAATAAGGGCAATGTAATTACACACCCTTTTGTGAATGCCTGGCCATGCCCAATCTAAATATTAGTAAAATTTATGAAAAATAATTTAGCCGTAAATATAATGACCCACATGATGACCTTTAACCTGCTGATGATGACCTCATCCGAGCGGGACGATTCGTCACATGCATTTTTTTAATTGCTAGAGCGGAAGCTGGTAAGCGGTGTTTAATTCTCAATGAAATGATTCTGATGTTTATTTACTTATTATTATTTAACAGGAAACGATGTGATGTGAGAACATGCAGATATGTGGTTTATATTGCTGTGTGTGTAGCCTGTAGTGTAGAAGTAACACTAGTGTTTGAGGGAGAAAAGTTTCACAGGCATCGAGGGGTCTGGTCTTTTTTATGTTGTTTGACTAAACTATTATTATATTACAGTATTTATTTACAAGTGACAGAAAGAGAGCAGGGAACAGCAAGCCAGGAGACAGAGGGAAGTTTAGAGGCACGAACGTTTTCTATAGTTTTTACTATAACCGCTGTTCTTAATTATTCTGTGGAACAGAGAAGAAAAAGCCATCAGGTTGGGACAATTTAAGACATTTCAGTTTCTAATCCCAGAGCTATTATTAGGTGGAAAGAAAATATATATTTTTTTTTTACTTTTAAACTTAAAATCGTCTTTTATTTTCTGTAAAGTATGGACTAGTGGTTCGTTTTAGGATGGGAGCACTACAGAAAGATTCCGGCCAGAGAATCCTTTTATCAGCTTTATTTTCAAGATCAGGATGGCAATATACAAGTTCTTATAAGTGTGTATGTGGGCTAAACAGAGAGAAAGAAAAAGAAATAATGCAATGGTAAGAATAACTGATTAATAAACAAATAAAGGAATACTATACTATGCTCATCGTCATCATTCACAACAGTACATAAACAATAATTTACGTTTATACAGTGCAACAAAATATGTTACTATTATGCCTTTCAATATCTATACCGCTGCACCTTTAATTGGCTATGCAGCCTGACACTGTATCACTATAACACTCGATGCAGGTAGAACCAAATAAACAGTAAATGCACTGCACTAAACACAGAAGCATATCTCTAAATAACTAACACAAATAAAGTCTAAATCGACATATAGAGGGCTAATTATTGCACACAGGAAAACATGTCGCATATTATATCACGCTCTGGCATCATGACTACACTAATTAGTCACGCAGTTCAACAAATAAAACTAGTTCGCATGAGCATACATGAATCTCAAAACATTAATCACAATGCAGTACAATCATGCGACAGTAGTAAAAACTTACTTGCTTTTCATAAAACGCACACGAATGTAAAGAAAAGGGTCTCAGAGTCTTCTCTCGTCATCCCTGAGCAGCGCGCTACATCTGTCCAGGCGCAGTTCACGCGCTTAGAAAACTTCAGCGCTAAACAAATAGACTTTCTGACATTTTCTGTTTCTTTTTCAAAACTGCATCACAGCATTTAATGCCGTATCAATACATAATCATTCAGATCGATACGTGAATCAGAATGAATGCATCACAATATATTGCTGTGTTGAACAGCGCTATTTAAAGCCTTGTTCCATGAGCATCTTTTATACTTTAAGCCCTTGCCCCTCCAAAGGGTCTCTGTACAGCCCTGGACTATACCTTTAAACACCTGTATTTAACCTCGTATTATGTATTGATTTATTAATGTAATTCTCTTGTGGCTCCCACGTGTAAAGTATTGTCTTTAATCTTTCATAGCAAATACAGAACTCAAATCTCATAAAATAAATCTCTTATTAAAGAAAAAAAAAAAAAGAGTTGTGCATATCTGCTCTATACATTGTCATCTAATCAACAGTATTATGTCTTAGTCGATGCTTTTAGAGAAATCCCAGCATGTAACACAGAGACAGAACGGATCAAGAGTAGATTCATTTCAACACTTCACAATATCACACTGAACTTAGACCACAACTACTGTCACAGGCGTCAGATGAATCTGTGTTAAAACAATCAGCTGAAACATAAACTACTCTTCTGTTTCATTATGTGTAGATCAACTGTCACAGACTATTAGAGAAATAGTTATTTAGCTTTGTGTTAGTTTTAGTGCCTTGCAACGACTTCACAATACAAACTCTTTCATCTCATCAGAAAATCATTCAATCTTGGAAAGACTGAGAATATCTTAAACTTATTGTGAAAACTATGAACAAAAGATAACTTTTTACAAAACTTCCCTTTCAATAACGGGTAATGAAAAGATCTTAAATCATTTATTCTACCCCCCTGAGATAGAGAGAGGTAAGACTTAAGTGAGTAAAAAGACACCATGAAGGGGAAGGAAGGAAACCCGCTAAGGAGAACAGAGAAAGGTAACGTGTAAGAGATAACTAGCAATATTCCTACACATACGGGTCCATCAAACAACACCACACTTAATGAGTTTACAGTTCTGGTATGCATCATGAATAAAAACGTGAAAAAACACTAAATAACATTAAATTACCGGTCCCAACTACAAGCCCAAATACGAAAATGTATTTTGGGGGAAAAAAGTCCAAAAACAAACCCATCCTTTTATTAACTTCAACTCTACCCACCTGAGAAGACCAAGACGAAGAAGAAAACGTTTCTCATCTTCAGTTCTCCACTGCGAAATCTCCAAGATTAGTTTAAAACACTTAACATCCACTAACGTCGAGTCTCAGGAACAGATGATCATTTGAAGAAGACGCATAAAAGTGAATATTCTTCTCCTCCGTCTCGATTAAGCAACTCTCTGAAGTTATTCGACCTTAAAATAGTAAGTCTCTCTAAAATATTTAGAAACAGCAGCTAACGATCCTCTCCGCGTGTGTGATCCGGACAGACTACTTGAAATGTGGACTTTTCTACCAAAAGTGAACGCGCTGACAATCAGCTGCTCGTGCGAGCTCATCCCCCTGAGGCTGACCACAGACTGAGCTCGCGCTGGTTTACATCCACCCACTTTCCTCCGCTTATGAACCACAGGAAACCAACTGTGGGTGTTGCTTTAAATCGACGATCATATGGGCGTGGATGGAAGACAGGGATTGGAGGAGAGGGAAATGAGAGGGGAGCACTTGAGTTTATCCGCTAAACCTACCCGTCATTCATACATGAGCCAGTTAGGTGACATGGTCCTAACGTCCGGTGTTGTGTTATCTTCTATATTTGGTTGCCGAGGGGGAAGTTTACGTGAATATTCATTAGTTCCCTTATCTTGTACGTGTTTCTGAAACAACGCGCGAACGAATGGAGCTGAAATATCAGTGCACGATCTTACTTGTTTAATGGATTGTTTTGAACAGGTAATGAAATGTCAGTGTTACACATTAATTAGCATTAACTGCAACAGAGCCAAAACAATTCATAGTTTGTGAATATGATAAATTGTCTGTAATGTTTTGCTTGATTGATTAAAGGCACTAGGGCTGGGCGATATGGAGCAAAAAACATATCTCGATATATTTTGCTATATCTCGATATACGATATATATCTCGATATCTTTACAGGAAAAATAACCCCCAAAAAACTACTGCAAAAACAAATATGGCAAATATTACATGTTAAGGGGCCTATGAAACATTTTATTTTTTTCTTCACCATATGTTTTATTGTTACCTAATTCTGTGTTTTAGCATGTGCAATTATTTAAATGCATAAAAACAATTTAATTAGTTAAAAACAATTCTTAAAATAGCCTTATGTCAAATGTTTTTTTCCCTTCAGAAATTCTGTGTATTTACATTTTTCTGATTATCAAATGAAGGCATAAAACATTCATTTAATTTATCTTTTAATTATTTAAAATTAAGCAAACTTTATTTTTTGGTAAACAAAGGGGATTTACTATTAAAAATAAAACATGGGAGAAATGTTGTGTGATTATTCCTTATAAAATTATGTTCGTTTCATTTTAATAGTAGTAGTGGGCTATCTACATTCTGCTGTACAATAGTAATAGATTTCTGTCAAATACTTTTATTTTGACGGGTTAACCGTTACAGTTCTGTGTATGTGAAACCACAGTCTATGATGTGATATGAGCTAGTCTTACTCAAATCAAACGGTCAGATGCTCATGAAGTCACCCAAACGCTTCAGTAATGGTTGCGATTGATCAAACGGTAAGTTCAGAAATTGGTCATCGGAGTAATTAATGTTTTTTTGCGTTGTAAGTTTGATTTTAATTGTTATCTTGGTGAACGACTTGGTGCCTATTTTGGTTTAATTGTTCATTGAAATCTAATTAGTGGTAGCAACGTTGTTTGTGTACCTTGTTAGGGGCCTACCATTAACTTCAAATTACGTTTGACGTACCATTAAATATTAACGTTTGTTAGCGTGTTAACAGTCTATTGAATAATATAAAAGAATGTTGTTTGACTGGAATGATAGAAGATAAATTTGCAACACTAACCATATATTTTTGCATGTTAAGTCTTTCAGGAGATTGTGTGATATACATTAACTTAAGAGTTTTTTTTTTTTTTTGCACTATTGAGGTGTGTTTTCTCTAATACTATGCATGTGCAGAACTGTTCTGTGTACCAGTTGAAGTTGTAAGCATGTGAATGCAAAACAATTTTTTTATTTTCTTTTTTTTTTATTATCTATACAAAATATAATGGACCGGTTCATAATTCCTTATAATTTTCAGGTCTAGTTTCACAGACAGGGCTTGGATTAAGCCAGGATTAGGCTGTAGTTAAATTTAGAACATTGAAGTAGCTTTTGTAAACATGCATTTAGAGAAAAAAAAAAAAAACATTACTGATGTGCATCTTGAGACAAAACCATGGCACTGACACCTTTTTTTTTTTTTTTTTTTTTGTAATACCCAATAGTTGCCAGATGCTGTCCTGTTGGAAATTCTTCTTTACGTGATCCTGGAGGAGGGGTGATGCTACATTACTAAGTCCGTCTTTGGTTTGTTCCAAATTCAGAAGTCTGCTGTACTGTATACAGACTCCTTTCGAAAGAGGGCACAATCCAGTTGGCTTGACTGAGTATTTTCTTTTACATATTTGATTAGAGGTTTAAAAAGGTGCCATAACATTACATTTCTCAATGTTTATCTTTGTAATAATGCTGTTTTCATGCTCCTCATCTCAATATACAGGTGGAACAAAATGGAGAACAAGTCTAAGCCATGTCAGGAATTCAACAAAATGTACACCCTTCAGACACTGAGACGAGGTTTACAACAACTGCTTACCAGGTGTGCAAATTATGCATGAAAATGTAATCACTGCTCTGTACATGATGACAAGATTCAATGGGAATAATCATTAATATGGCTGTGCATGCATGTCTACTGTTAATAAAGCAATTTAGGTATTAAAGTCACCATTTTCTTATGAATAATAAAATGCAGCAGCTAGAGTTCTTCCTAGAATCAGGAAGTATGACCGGATTAGCCCAGTTCTGTAAACACTGCACTGGCTCCCTATCAAACATCGTATAGATATTAACATCTTCAATTATATTAATCTGTTTCTTTCTTATTCGAAGGTCACTGCAGTTACCCGGATCCAGTACGTATCCAGACCAGATGGTGGATCGCACCTAGAAAGGACCTCTACAGCCCTGAAAGACAGCGGAGACCAGGACAACTAGAGCCCCAGATACAGATCCCCTGTAAAGACCTTGTTTTTTTTCTCCATTTTGTTTGTGGAGTTTTGGTTCCTTGTCGCCTCTGGCTTGCTTCGTTGTGGTCACTTCATTTACAGTGATATCACTGACATGATTGCAAATGATTCCACAGATACTATTTAAACTGAACCGAGCTGAAGGATGACATCACTGAATTGAATGATAAACTGACCACAAACTGAGTTTACTAATGTCCTTCTGCATTATTGACTGACACACTATTTTCCTACAGCCACAACCCCCGCTCCTTAAAACTGAAGTATCTCCATATAATGGAGCCGGTTGTCTTTTTTTTTCTTTTGACTAGTTCTCTACACACGAGGTGAGAGGGGACAAAAGCAAGGAGGCGGGGGGCGAGCCCAGCACAGGGAAGGCAAACAAACAAAGTGGCGGAATATAAACAATATATCGATATATACGATATTTCAAAATCCATATCGTGTTTAAAAAATATCTCGATATATTTTAAATATCGAGATATCGCCCACCCCTAAAAGGCACACAGTAAAACAATCAATAACCTAATAACCTATCTTACCTGATATAGTTTTTACTGTTTGGTGTATTTTGCTTTTTATATTTTTCATATATGCTTTATTTTTAATCGTTTGGATTGATTAGCCTACATAGTTGTCATTGAAGACTAGTACACAACAATGCATGAAACAAACCACTACAAATGTATTTGTGTCTTAATAAAATTGGTGTGAGTATCCTGTCATTCTTTAATTAATTAATTTTTTTTTTTTTTTTTTAATGACCAATTTTTACCAGCCCCCACAACCCCATCAGTGTATTTCTTTAATTATTCTGAATATCAGGTTAAATAATTAATCACACTAAATCCACAGTTACTTATTCTTGCACATGTGTTCACCTATTGTGTTCATCTATTACTAAGACTTTAAAGCATCTTCCACAGAGTGAGTCATGCAACATTGAAAAACATGAGTGAGTCAGTTTTTACATTTAACCCTTTCACGCATAGTTGTCACTACAGTGAAAACTATCAGCCTCTTCATTGGACCCTGGTGCATCATCCTATAAATTGCAACCAAATGGCAAGCTGTTGTGTTTTGATTTTTCCCCCTCCAAACCAAGATGGCCAAGATGGTCACTCAGACACTTCAGCTACAATTCATAATTATAATGTGAATATTGTTTTTGAAACTTAAAACTTAAAAACTTAATCTACAGTGACCTTTTCCCTGTAAATAAATTTATTTGTATTATTAGAATGTAATTTTCATTGACATAAAAAAGTAATGTGATGTATGACACTTGTAATGCATTACTTGTTAGATCCAAAAGTAATCTGATCTTGTAATGCAAGTTATTGTAATGCATTTTTTTTACTCATAACATAAAAATATTATCTGATTACATAATGCATGTTACTTGTAACACATTAATTTACTTGTAACATCAAAAAAGTAATCTGAATGCGTTAGATTAATTTGTTAAATTCACATACTTTATCTGTTTGATTATTGTCTTATATTTAATATAGTATATCTTCAGTTTAAACCATAACCACATGCTGTCCGCTCAAGTGGACATCTGAAGATCTCTTAATAAAATAAAAATAAATTCTTGTTTTTCATGCCCTAAGAGCAAAAAAAACACATAGGACTGAAGATATCATAATTCATGCATGAAAGGGTTAAATGACCTGTCTTTTTCAAATGAACACATTTTCTTTATTGTATTTGGTTAACAGTCAAATACAGAGCGTAACGGTTTAGACAATCTGAGAAAGAACTACTAATAATAAACACTATAATAATGAATATATCTAAGCAAAAATCATTTAAAATAGTTTTCACATTTTACAAATATTACACACAATGAAACCCAAATGTTTTGTGTCAGCCAAACTCTGTTCTCCTGTCACCTACTGACATTAATATCTTCTGTGAGTATAATATTTAAATAATTTAACAACGCTCTTTAATGTTGACAGTTTTCTGATGTGTATTAATAGTAACATTACATGCAGGTTAACAAATAACATGTTATCTTTTAAAGTAAGTGTTTTATTTTTACCGTTTAAAATTATATTCAGAAAATGATATTGTAGATCACATAGATATTACATGAAATGATTTTAAGGCAAGTACAGAAGTAATTGCTTTATGAATATAAGACAAGGAAAGTTGTGTGAATGTATGCATGAGGAATGAAGCAATGCAAAATGAAGTGAGTGTCAGATATTTATTGTCTCTGGATGATAACAGCCTCCGTGTACAGTATATCCAGTTCATACAGTAATCAGCTACTGTACAGTGACTTCATCTCTCTCATCCAGTCTGAAACAGTGACTTTACATGAGGATCAATATATGTGGAAACATCACAAAAGCAAATCAAAGCCATATCATAACATTGTTGAGTAGAGACATATTCGTATCCAAATGTAAAATAATATTCTTGGAGTAGCTGCTGACTTATGTAGCTTAGGCCTGTATTTATTAAACAGAAAGACTACAGTATATTTGATTCAAGCATTGCTGTGAACACACAGTCATCAGTAGCATAACTTAACTAATCAAACTATTCAAACAGCAATTAATGCCCCACAAATTAAATGTATAAAAAGCTAAACACATAAAAAAATAATAAACTATATTACACAAGGTTAGCATAGGTCATTCGTTTAATGTTTTCCAGTGTGCCTGTAATCAAGCAAAACCTAAAGACGATTTATCAGATATTACACAAACTGCATTGTTTTGACACTGATGAAATGCTTCAAAGCTTAAATGGTTTGTTCACCCAAAAATCAAAATTATGTTATTAATGACTCACCCTCATGTCGTTCCAAACAAGTGTTCATTCCTGCCTTAAATCCTATTTTTAAGCACATTTAAGAGCGTGTATTTGGTTTCATTTGTATGAACTGTTTTTAATTCTTTAAATGTTCGAGGTCTAAAGAATAACATTAAGCGTAAGGCCCTTTTTTAATTTGTAAGGAAGTCAAAGCCAACCTTATTCTGATACAAGAGACACTTTCTAACAAGGGCGATGAAAAATTCTGTATTCACATGGAGCTTCTCATTCTGCAGGGGTGATGATTTTATTTTTTAGGTTTGTAGGGAAAATTATTGATTTTAAAAGTGATGAAGCAGGTCACTGGCGAATGGTTGTGATGGAAGTATTTGATTTTAAAATGATTTTGATTAATGCATATGGGTACCACAACAGGTCTCTCAATAGAAATATTAGGGCTGGGCGATATGGAGCAAAAAATATATCTCGATATATTTTGCTATATCTCGATATACGATATATATCTCGATATCTTTACAGGAAAAATAACCCCCAAAAAACTACTGCAAAAACAAATATGGCAAATATTACATGTTAAGGGGCCTATGAAACATTTTATTTTTTTCTTCACCATATGTTTTATTGTTACCTAATTCTGTGTTTTAGCATGTGCAATTATTTAAATGCATAAAAACAACTTAATTAGTTAAAAACAATTCTTAAAATAGCCTTATGTGAAATGTTTTTTTCCCTTCAGAAATTCTGTGTATTTACATTTTTCTGATTATCAAATGAAGGCATAAAACATTCATTTAATTTATCTTTTAATTATTTAAAATTAAGCAAACTTTATTTTTTGGTAAACAAAGGGGATTTACTATTAAAAATAAAACATGGGAGAAATGTTGTGTGATTATTCCTTATAAAATTATGTTCGTTTCATTTTAATAGTAGTAGTAGTGGGCTATCTACATTCTGCTGTACAATAGTAATAGATTTCTGTCAAATACTTTTATTTTGACGGGTTTACCTTTACAGTTCTGTGTATGTGATACCCAAGGGGCAAGGAACTCGACCGGAAGTTGAAGTCGGGTGGGGGCTGCCATCTTTTAGCAGAACTTCACTTGCGTTAGCATTCCCATTGACTCCCATTCATTTTGGCGTCACTTTGACAGCGAATAACTTTACATCTGAGGCGTTTAAAGACTCCGTTTGTCCATTATTTATTTCTAAAGATACACGACAATGTATAAAGGGCTCCATTACCTTCTATGTTACATTATGGCCCCGTATAAATAGTTTTTGTAAAAAATAGGCTAACGATTGCGTCATAACCACTCGGCTCTCTGTCGCATTACCGTACAGACAGGTGGAGAAGCTCGCAGGCAATTAACTTAATATGGCGTACTGGCGTTACATTTTAAAATACTATACAAAATAATTAATCAGAATACTTACTCCTGCTCACTCACGACAAAGAACTCCCCGCTCAAGCTCGCCGTCTCTGCAAGATTAACGATGGCAGTTTGCACGCACAGCTACTAGAAGATTTACATCTGTCCGACAGGTTGCTGACGTCGTCAAGCTTCGTTTGAGTCTGCACGTCAGAAACGGAAGTGCTAAAAAACGCTAAAACTGGGCTTCATTTGTCTCAATTGAGTTCCAATGGGGTCGCTGTGTCCGTTTCTTTTACTGTCTATGGTGATACCACAGTCTATGATGTGATATGAGCTAGTTTTACTCAAATCAAACGGTCAGATGCTCATGAAGTGACTCTCAGTGCAGTTCTGGGGATGTTCCTCATGTGTTCACGTCTTTATTTAGAGAGAGGAAAGACAATGAAATCAGCGCGAGCGTTATGCGAGCTTCCGTGTTTAATGAATGAAGACGCGCTTCTGCTCCATTCGTTGACACAGACACGCAGAACATGCAGAATTCATATTTAAATAGACTTTTCCGGGTTAATATTGGCAGATATTAGTTCATTTAGCGATTTGATGTAAGTGCATGACCGACTTTTGATTAATTCATTAAAAATTTGACCAATTCCGTGACATTCCGCGTTAAACTGTAAATTCCATTTTTATGACTGGATTCCGCGATTCCGTCCGCGTTTCATTGGGCCCTACAGTAAACATCTGCCTGCCGTTCGCCCTACGCCTTAAAACTGAAGTATCTCCATATAATGGAGCCAGTTGTCTTTTTTTTTTTTTTGACTAGTTCTCTACACACGAGGTGAGAGGGGACAAAAGCAAGGAGGCGGGGGGCGAGCCCAGCACAGGGAAGGCAAACAAGCAAAGTGGCGGAATCAGAATATAAACAATATATCGATATATACGATATGTCAAAATCCATATCGTGTTTAAAAAATATCTCTATATATTTTAAATATCGAGATATCGCCCACCCCTAAATTCAGGAGATGATCTTCAGTCTCTTCTCTTCAAGTCTTGAAGGACGCTTCTACACAGGCACTACAATTTCTTTCCCGTTCGGTTTTTGCAGATGCGGAGTCTGTAAAGAAAAGAACAGAAAACTGACTTTAGTGAAGCCCAACTGACCCTCTTTGACCCAAACTGTTCAGATTTGTTTCAGCTGATCTGATCAGAGTCATGTTCAGTTCTAGAGAAATACTTCAGAACTGAACACATCGAACAAAACAAACCCTGTCTATAGAAATGAAGATCTTTGACTTTACTCTTAGTTAAAAGCCCCTCATTTTAAGTTTCTGCATTAGGAGCAACTCTTAGCCTTGTGATTTTGGGCTTATATGCCCCCGATCATTAAAACATTAGACAACTCATTTATCAATGTCAGGAGAAATGTAATTAATAATTACCCTCGTGTATTTACAGAAGAACCAAACTCCCAAAAACCCCAAGACCCCCAAGAAGAGAACAGGAGCGATTAACACATATATCCTTCTGCGTTCAGAGATGGAGGTTTGTGGAGGTTGTGAGGTGGAGGTTTGTGGAGGTTGTGAGGTGGAGGTTTGTGGTGGGGATCTACTGGAGGATATTCGTGGTTCTGTGAGACACAACAAGAGAAATATTTAGAGGAGTATAAACCATAAATCAGCAGACCTTCACTAAGCAGCTTAAAACATTACTGATCTACTAGAAACAGACACATTACAGTAAGACACTTACTGACGACAAGAGTAACAGTCTTCTTAGGAACATCCTTTCCGTTGAACACTTGTGCTTCATAGAGACCTGAGCTTTCAGAGCTGACATTAAGAAGAGTAAAGACCCCTTCTTCAATTCTCAGTGAGACTCCTGCTCTTTCCTCGACACGACAGTCTCCGTGATGGAAACAGAAGTAGTGCGCAATCAACTTTTTCTGATCGTCTCTTGTAAAAGTTATCCACACTTTATCGGCTCCTTCCAGTTCAGCAGTTTTGAAGGATATAGTGACATTATCTCCAGCAGTTGCCTCCAACTTCAGCTCAGCAACACACACAGAGACTGTTTGGGACAGAAAAAGTATTTATTATGGTTTAGATCTGAACAGTGTTTCTCAAGTTTTCCTCTTATGTATTTCAACAGCCCCATCAGTAACACAGAGGTCATATATTTGCTGTTTGAGTCTGTGACAGCTACTGATTCTGCTTCTACACAGCAGGGTTATATTAACTTCTAACATTTGACCACATCGCATTTAACATTCAATGTTTACAAGTTCAAGGTTTATTTGTTTTTTTGTTGTTTTTTTAAATCGCCGTCCATACAGGCAATATTAACTTGTAGCCTAACTGATTAACTAACAATCTGGTCAAAAAAGTTCTTTATTTGAAGCACAATTCTACAAAAAAGGTTACTTACTGAAAAAATGTTGGTGCTTAAAGTGTTTCACTGAGCTGAAAATTAATCTTAAAACATCGCAAGATAAATTAAATAAAAAGAAAATCTAAATTAAGTGTTTTAAGGGCTTCAAACTGAACATCTCATGGCTCAATGTCTTATGGACTATATATTGCAGTCACAAAACTTCCCTTTCGAGAATGGCTAGCTAATGAAAAGATCTCAGCAAATCATCTATTCTACCCCCCTGAGATAGAGAGAGGTAGAGAAAAGAGAATTAGAGAGAGTGAGAACAGGGACGATGAAAACAGGAAGGAAGTAAAACGGGTAAGGGTAAGGGTAAGCAGGTACCGTTTCTGTCACCCTGATTTTATTCGCATTTTGAAGCATCGCATCAGAATCGAGAGATGGGAACGCTGGATTTCGAATAAAAATAATTACAAAATAATTATAATTCGCAAAAAAAGTTTTTACACTTTGAGGTGGTTTGCTTGAGGTGGAACTCTCTGACGGAGAGCGAGCAATATTCTAACACAGAATGTTCCACAAAACAGCCTGTTCATGACGAACATGCAAGAACCAAATGTAATGTACTCCATTAAAAAAAAGCACCACAACGTTTTCATGCACATATTTCAACTGTTCTGAAGCTGTTCTATAGTTCAATGTGAGGTACAGATTAATATTGAAGTCATTCAATTCAAGTTCACATAAACGCACAGATTTAATACACTACATATCAATATATCTTCACTTTGAAGAGAAAAGTGAAGATCACACTGTGACACACACACACACACACAAACACGCTAAATAACAATAAATGCCTACCGTTCCCAACTATAAGCCAAAATACGCAAATCCAAGTCCAAAAACAAACCCATCCTTCTATTAACTTCAACTCTACCCACCTGAGAATATCAAGACGAAGAGGGAAAAGACTCGCATCTTCAGTACAGAAATCTCCAAGATAAGTTTAAAACACTTAACATCTAACTTAACTCCTTTATCAACGTCGAGTCTCAGGAACAGACGATCAAAAAGACGCAGAAAAAGTGAAGATTCTTATCCTCCCCCTCGATAAAACAACTCTATGTAGTTTTTCGACCTTAAAATAATGTCTCTAAAATTTGTAAGAAACAACAGATAACTATAAAGCCCGTGTTATACTTTCCGCTAACTAATCCGGACGCTGGCTGTCGAAGTGACGGCGCTGATGATCGTCGCTCGTCTGAGGGATATCCCAATATAAGGCACACATGTGCACACGCAGTTGGTTTTTTGTGCCTTCCTCGAGCTCCTATGCCACCTCCTATGACAATTCGCGCTGCTGAATCTGCTGTTAGTTAGGAATATGAGACCTTTTCTATTATCAGACAGTCCTGTGTGTGTTATGGGGACTGTTTCATAACTAACCAAACTGATACTCAGAAGAAGAAAATAATATTTAGCCTACTTCGTTTAGACTGCCGATGTTAGCTTTATTCCATATTGTATACTATTTCTTAAGCACGTCATATTTGTGCTAATCTAACTGCTATTATAGATGTAAATATGTATTGCGTATACTAAAGTAGCCACAGATTCAACACTCTCATATGGTAAAATTATTTCCTTACTTTTTTGTTGTTTGCTGTTGTAGTGAAGGCTACCATCATGAACAGGCAAAAATGGCTATGCGTGGGTTGTTAGACTGAAAGCAGATTAAATTCGACTTCAAACTACCGCGAGAGTTCTAGAGGGCAGACGACCCTGTAATGCTTTCGATTCGCTCTCGCGATACTTCGATGTCCTACACCGACCTTCAAGTCGAGCAGTTCTTATGCGTTTCAGCGGTTTTGTTGTTCCGCGTTAAAACATTTGATCTAGCGTTTGGTTTTCTGTTTTTAAGGTTCGGGGTATACAGTAGACGAACAGCCTTAACCAGTTTAATTCCACAATAGTGACCTTAAAGATGGTTTTCATTTATAAAGCTCTAAAAATGTTACTGACTCGTGTTTTATATGGAAAAATAAAGGGTCTCCGTTAAATATGTGCAGTGTCAAATTGTTAGTTTCTGTTTGCATAATATGATGATGATCGATGCATGAAAGATACAAAACAAAAAGGCTACTAAAATATGTTAACACAAAGATATGACACATTTTGTACGTTATCTCTTTAAGATGCTTATCACTAATATATGAATTCACAATTACTCAGTTTTGTTGAGAGTGATCTTAGAATGAGTAACAGGTTCATGATCGTGAAGTATTTCAACATTATAGTGATATTCTCATTATCAAACAGGAAACAGGTCTAACACATTCAAAATACTGTTTAATGTAATGTTTGAGCACTGTTCTTCACACTCAGTTCAGGTTCAGTGTCACAAGTTGTTTTTTAATTCTTTAAAGCTGCACTAAATTAGAGGTATTTATGACTATTTTTTTAATTCTAAAAATATTTAAGTACATTTAAATTATTATAAATTATAACTATCTATTAATGATTATAACGTGAGATGAATCTATGAAAGTTATTTTCATGAAATATTTATGATAATATGGCAGAGTTAAATTAGTTTATTATTATTTAACAAAACAGATGAAAAAACACCAGTTAAAGTTGTAAGAAAGATGTGGCACACAAAGACAACATTATAATGCAGAGATAGACTTTGACAAATCCACATTGACAAGATACTGAAAAATGACAATACATTTATAAAAATAAATATGTGCACAAGGGAATACAGATAAATCTTTTTACTTTTGAGTGAATAAATAGTATAATTTTTATATGCCATTTGATTTATATTGCACACAAAACTAGAAAGCACTTGTGAATCTAAAGCTACAGTCTGCATCAGTTTCAGCAATCTGACCAGAAACTAAATCATACCCTGATAATATTATGGGATCTTCTGATGCAGAATAAATAAGTGCATCTGATAGTTTGTCCTCGAAGGCTTCATTCTCACTCTCAGAATCAGAAAGAGCTTCATTGGTAAGTGTTTACACACACAAGGAATTCATCTCGGTGTCAGGAGCTTTCAGAACAGACATGCATCTAATTTAAGGAAATAAAACACTAATAATAAACAAAACAGACAGTAATTTATAAAGTTCAAGCAAGGGTTGCCAGGTTCTTTCTTACTTCTGATATGAAACAAAGTCTAATTTTTTGACTTGTCTATTCTCCAAGATCAAAAAACTAAATGTGGTTTTCTAGTTTTCTGGTTCAGTTCAGGAGGAAGTGAAACATCGCTTGTGTTAAAGACACTCAAAATCAAGTCACGAGCTTCAGTCTCTTCTGCTACACGGTCACTACAATTTCTTTCCCGTTCGTTTTTTGCAGATGCGCAGTCTGTAAAGAAAAGAACAGAAAACTGACTTTAGTGAAGCCTAACATGACAAATATCCTTTATGAAAAGACCTGAGGAAATTCACAGATCAGTGAGAAGCTTTTTATGATAAACTTGGATTAACTTTCATCCACTTTCTCCAAACACTGAATATATTTCTTGATTTTCAACTTTTCACAAAAGGTGAATTAAAGCTAAACGTTTCAGTTCTGATCAAATGAAAATCTAAATGTTGAGCTGAACAGGGATTTGCTCTTTGACCCAAACTGTTCAGATTTGTTTCAGCTGATCTGATCAGAGTCATGTTCAGTTATAGAGAAATACTTCAGAACTGAACACATCTAACAAAACTAACCCTGTCTATAGAAATGAAGATCTTTGACTTTACTCTCAGTTAAAAGCCCCTCATTTTTCTGCATCAGGAGCAACTCTTAGCCTTGTGATTTTGGGCTTATATGCCCCCGATCATTAAAACATTAGACAACTCATTCATCAATGTAAGAAGGAATGTAATTAATAATTACCCTCATGTTTTTATAGAAGAAACAAACTCCTAAAACTCCCAAGACCCCCAAGAACAGAACTAGAGCGATCAATGCATATATCCTTCTGCGTTCAGAGATGGAGGTTTGTGGAGGTTGTGAGGTGGAGGTTTGTGGAGGTTGTGAGGTGGAGGTTTGTGGAGGTGATCTACTGGAGGATATTTGTGGTTCTGTGAGATACAACAAGATAAATATTTAGAGGATTATAAACCATAAATCAGCAGACCTTCACTAAGCAGCTTAAAACATTACTGGATCAAACAGTCTTTACATGAAGATCACAGACATGTTATCACTCAATTCTTTTCAACTGAGGATTTTGCACAAACCATTTGTCTTCACAACATTCACAACACTGTATTTTATATTAATATTCATTTTGTAGACCGCAGATAAAAAGCTTTGCAATGCCGCAAGCAGACCTGCCAACCTTGGAAATACTGTTCAGTGCCATCAGCGTGAAGTGGGGGTAAACCGTTTACAGTTTTACTTTTTACTGTTTTATACGGTTTAGTTCATTTTTGCCATTTAGTTTTTTTTATGCTATTAAAAAAAAAAAAAAAAAACCCAGAACACTATCATTATAACTCCAGGACACTTCTGTATAGGCCTGGGCAATTGGAGCAAAAACTCATATCTCTGTATTTTTGGGCTGATTTGTGGTATTTAGCAGCCTATATATCTTGTTATTATGTATTTGGATTAAACAAATAAAGTGAATGTATGTAGACATATATTATGTGCAAAAAAGGGTTCAAATCATATTACATTGTATCATTGCAATCTAAAAGCAGAAAATATATTTTTAAAGCAGAAGTTAAAGTTACTAAACTAAAAATGAAAAAAAAAAAGAAATCTGATTGAGTTCAGTCTGAAACGATAAACTATAGGCTACTAGGAGAAATAAAAGACAGAAATTATTTCAAAGTAAAACAAACAAACAGCAACAAAAACGCTAAGATTGGTTGAACTGTTCATCTTTTTCTGTTGCTTGTTCTGAATACTGCGCGTGGACAGAGGCGTCTGGATTTGAGTAGTTTAGAGTGACAGATCGTAAAAGCAGAGCAGGTCTGAACAAGTCATTACGGCTCAAGTAGGAAGAACATCAACTTCATTTTTTATCATTGTTTCTCAATCCTGATTCTGGATCTTGACCGACAAACAGACACATTACAGTAAGACACTTACTGACGACAAGAGTAACAGTCTTCTTAGGAACATCTTTTCCGTTGAACACTTGTGCTTCATAGAGACCTGAGCTTTCAGAGCTGACATTAAGAAGAGTAAAGACCCCTTCTTCAATTCTCAGTGAGACTCCTGCTCTTTCCTCGACATGACAGTCTCCGTGATGGAAACAGAAGTAGTGCGCAATCAACTTTTTCTGATCGTCTCTTGTAAAAATTATCCTCACTTTATCGGCTCCTTCCAGTTCAGCAGTTCTGAAGGATATAGTGACATTATCTCCAGCAGTTGCCTCCAACTTCAGCTCAGCAACACAAAAAACGACTGTTTGGTACAGAAAAAAAATAATTTATTATGGTTTTGTCTCCTAAAATACAACAAATATCACAACAGTATCAAATGCCCAGTAAAGCACATAACAATTATCACTTTATCAATTCAGCTATAAGGAAGAAAAAAAAAAGGAGTTTGCACACATTTTATTAGCTTGAAGATAGTTTTCCAGCATCAGTTCTTAGCTTCCTCAGCGCAGATCATGTATAATGATTGATTCATAATTAAAACATATCCTTATTCTGTAATATTTAATGTAGGGCAGGACCAGAATTGTAGATTATTTGAATATTCGTTCGGTGGATTGGCTTTCGATTCTCAATATTATTATTTTTTGAACACTTGGCCATACAGTTCACAGTTGCGCTTGAATATGAATCACCCATGAGTGAAAGTCATGATTCAGTTCTGGTAGTGAAGACAATCTCTGTGGGAGTATTTGAAATTGAACGAGGACAAGAGTAACCACAATCCACCCATTCTATCCTGCCCAAAAGAAAGCCAGGTGTGCAGCCATCTCTGTGGACAACCCAACACCCATTGAGCTTTCAAAATATATTTTGACTTGTTAAGATGATATCTAAGATTTTTGTATTATGTATTATTATTCTTTTTTAACCTTACTGGAATCAAAATTAGGAATCAACAAGAATCGGAATCATAAAAGTTTAAATGATGCCGAACCTTACACATACCCCACATTATTTTTACTATTATATATGTCAGAGGTCGCACACCTCTGGAGCAACTAGGGGTTAAGTGTCTTGCTCAGGGACACATTGGTGTCTCACAGTGGATTCGAACCCGGGTCTCTCACACCAAAGGCATGTGTCTTATCCACTGCGCTAACACCACCCCAAACATGATGACTAATATCAATATCACTACATTAACATCAGTCGTGTCTGAAACCGTTCGCTTCTGTGGTTTTGTGTTGCTTCTAATCACAGTGAGACAGAAAATATTATTTTTAATAATCTTTATAGTGATGCTATGTCAGTTAGTGTTGTATTGTAACTGTGTTTTTATTGTCTTCCGAGTTTCATCAGTCAAAGCGTCTCTGTCTGCATGTTATTCAGCTGTAGTGAAATCTGATGCATTTGTAGATATAAGGGACTTCCTGCGTCTCACTTGTGAAACAAACATTACAGTACACGAGTGTTAGGGTTAGATCCTGCTCCATAAAGGTCACATCATCGCATTTTGGGTAAAAATAGAAAAATAATACAAACTTCTTTGCAGCGCTACTTTGTAGCTTAGTAGCTTTGTAACTTAGTTTTTCAAATTTACTTGAGTCATTTTATTTTTCAGTACTTTTACTTGTACTCAAGTAAATGATTCCTTAAATAGCAATACTTTTCCTTAAGAACATGTCTTAGTACTCTTTCCACTTCTGCATTCTGGTACAGATAGCTTGAAGAGAAAACAGGAAATACAGGATGTGTGTGCAACTGTGGTCCGGAATTACCTTTCTGCATTTTAGTTATAGTAAGGTACAGATTTTAGTGTAGTGAAATTAAATATCTTACATGGTGTATTTTAGTTGTTCAATCAACATTGTTCTCAAAAGTAATGTTATCTGTTTGACTTTTCACAATGCACTTTTTATAAAAATGAGTATCTCGCAAACTAATTTATATAAACCATTGTGTGTTTTTTACATTTACAAGTTTGAGGTTTACATTTGTGATATTACTATTTAATTAAAAATACTAGGAGAAATATATATTTTAGAGCACTTTTTAGCTATTAATCTAGTTACTATGGTTATTACATATTACATACATAGCCTTCAAATTGAAGGTGTAAGGATTACTGTTTGTTTGACATATGGAAATACTCAAAAGAATGACAGCACAGCATGTAAAAGAATTCAAATACACTCGACATTGTTCTATACGACTGTACGAGCATCAATGATCCTCGTGTCACGCTGTGGAATCATCACAGTTATCATTAACGCCATTTCTCACAAATCAACACACGTTCAGTGACTGCTGCATTGCTCGCCGTGCTGAAATGTTGGCTATCGTGTAAGGTATCTGCGTGTTTAAAAAGATAATGTAAGCACTGGCAGCACGTAAAAACAGCGCCGGTTAGAAGAAATCTCTAGCATTAATTATGATCATTGCTTGTCGTGAAAAACGAGCACAGTTTGCCGTTCGGGATGCGCCACTTCCCGAGAAAACACTCACTTACCTGACACCGCTGACACTAAGAGGAGGCTTAAGAACCTCATCTTATTCGCGTTCTGCTACACTGTATAACTATATAGAAAACCTACAATATATAACTTTACTACTGTAACAATATTAACTCAGAAGCAGAAAACCGAGCAGCCGAGGTAACTGTTAAGTCTGACTGACCTGGAGATATGCAAGTAAGTTCTGGTATCAAGCCACACCCCCTTTAGGAGGGTCGCCAGGTTTCGCCAACAAAACACACAATTCTTCTCCAAACTAAACTAACCGGGTTCCTGGGGTAAAATCTGTTTTAATACAGCCTATGGGTAAAATACGCGGGGTTTCCCCGGTAAAATGCGTTTTCCAGGGACGAAATATCTCGTTATTGGGATCGTTTCAACCGGCGGACATGAAAAATAACCCGCTCCAACAGTGTATAAAGTAGCCTAAATCTGGACAAAACGGAGGACCTGGCAACACTGTCTTTCCATAAAGCTTCTGGAAAGTGGTTGCACTTTACCCAAATGTTAATTTTCAGAAGGTATGGACAGTGCAAACAAATTCTTGTCAGATAAAAATAATAAAAATGTGATCAAATTCATTTTTTAAATAATTCATCATTATTGTCCACGCAACAAGAATTTAAGTAAATTAATCCAAAATCTTTCTCCATTCTGCTCTTTTTGCCAAGAAGAGGAAGAATCTCTCTCAAATTTTTATTCTATTTCTGTCCTTATACTAAATAATTCTGGATTCAAATTTCAGTATCTTGATTGTATTCTTTCGTCTATGTAACATTTCTGTAGTTAAGGTTTTCTCTCATTCAGTAGTTTCTGGCAATAGCTTAGAGGATGCCCTGATCTTTATTTGCATGATGGGAAAACAACACATATACACAAAGCATTATGCCTTAACTTTAAACCTTATTGTAAAATATTCACTTCTGATTTACCTTTCCTTCACTCACCACTTCACAGTATCTCCTACAATAAAAAAAAACCTTTAAAAACATCCATAGAAACAAAAATTTTTTTGAGTGTAAAGTTATTGTATGGTCGTATGACTGTATGTTATTTATCTCACTAAATTATAGTATTTATAGTATTTCCGGCGCATGCGCAGTACGTGCGAGTTAAAGCAAAACCACAGCCTGTATATATCTGATGCCAGACTCTTGTAGAAGACGGAAATGCCTTTATTGCGGAATTGCTCACACCAACCGACTTCTGTCTTTGAGCAGTTTGTGTTAAGATATACAAAAATAATTGCACTGTTTATCAGGTTTTCCTGGTTATGATATTCCTGTGAGCATTTTCATAACTTATCAAACTGATATTCTATATTGTATACGGTTTCTAAATCCTTTTTAAATAAATAAATACATAAAGTTACTCAGAGATCCTTAGGGAAGACAAAATATTTGTCAAAACGATCATAAAAATATTACAGCTTACACTGACTCACTGTTTTACCAGAATCAATCCTAAACAACCAAAATGTATTCATTCTCAAGATTTAATCCCTTTTCTTCTAACATAATGCCAATTTGTTGTTCTTTGTATGAAAATAAAATAGTTTAACTTTGGCCTGCCTCATATTTTTATTATTAACCTAGATGATATTTTTATTATCAATCAATATTTATCTTGTATGCTAAAGAAGCTAACACAGATCCAATATCTCAGATGGTAAAAGTTTATACTTACCTTAAACTGCGAAGTTACCATTCGTAGTGCAACTGAAGGGAGATCTGAGTCACTGCCTGGTAACAATCCGGTTGTAACCGGTCTTGAGTTGGTTGCAGGCGCATTTTGATTCGCTGCTCACACTCACTGCATGATTTGACTGTTGGTAGGGAAAGATGTGTGTAGCACCCGGATGCAGTGCGTGGCGCACTAGTGAATTTTGTTGTTTCGTGTTTAAACGTAAAACAGTTTTGATATTTTTCTTTTTTAGGTTCAGGGTAGACATTGGATTTATAGCCTTAATATTCGATCACATGTGGCATGAAACGCCCTTTATTTTATTTTTATTTTTTATTATTTTTTTTCTTAAATGAAAAATGTCACGTTAACGAATACCAAGTTGACTAAATAATCAACCAAACAAGTACACAAGAGCAGAAAATCATACATTAACAATCTTGACAAACAAACTTGAAGATCCGTGAATGGAAATATATAGAGATTTTTGCATTCCCATTTGCTCAAATAGCAAAAGAAGGACTCCACGATAGTGATTTCATGACTTTCAGTAAAATGAAAAAAACCGAGAAAGACTCCATTGTAAACAAATACGTCTTAAAGAGACTTTGTTGTAAAGTCAAAGGACAAGCTAGAAAAAAATGGCCATCTGTTAAAAATTCAAAAGTCTATTGCGGGCACAATAATACAACCAAAAATAAACGATAACTTATGTGTTCTCTTTTAATCTGAAATTATGATAAATAATTTGATTTGGCACGCTCAAACTAATTAATAAATCTGTGAAATATTTTTTATATGAAATACCTATGATGGAGTCTGAAGTATTTATGTTAGAAACAAAGGTCGTTTCTGTTAAGTTAGTTTTTACGATATAGTTTTCATAAATTTTCTCCTCGCGAGTTAAATGCTGGGGTTGTGTGACTTTTGCATAAAAGAGGCGTTTGATGCTTTCACTTTAGAGCTAGTTTCTTTAAAGGCAGGGTCTCTCTCAACACACACTAAATACACCCATAGGTCGACATCTAGTGGTAAAAAAAAATAGAGCAGTGTATTAATCTTTTTATTAAGTTCTAAAATATTAGCTCTAAAATATTATTTATTATATCTAAACAATAATAGCCTAATATTTGGGAAAGTGGAAATCAATTTCTCAAATGTGTGGAAACTCTGTGTTTAAGCTTTAAATGTGACTTATTAAATAAAAAATACATTCTAAAAATTTATATAAATTAAAAGCATAATGTCATGATTTCAAATATTGATTAAAGAATGTGAACAAATTAATAAACAAAAATTCTTTAGCTGCAAGTGTAACTGATTTCATGGTCACTTCCCGGTGAAACTATTACATGTTCTCTGTCCCTTTGCACTTTTGTTTAGTCCAGTTTCCTGTTTCTTCTGTAGTTCTTTTGGCTCCATACTATAATTTAAAAAGAAAAGGAAGATAAACCAAGGAATCTCCAGAACATAACTGAGAACACTGATACGAGACTTGACTAAAAACAGGAAACATATGAACACCTTGTAATAACGAGACACACCTACACAATCTGAGTAATGAGAGGAGGTTAAATAACTTCAAAAAGACCACAGAAGAGACGGGAAGCAGGAGCAAAGTAGAGTCAATCTAGAAATGCTCCTTTGCTTAAAGGTACAGGTTGTATTACCTGCCACGAGAGGGCGCACTACCTAAACAATAACAATCGCGTGGCGTGATGACGTTAAGGAGGAGCGTGGAATGATGGGATTTGTTGTCTTCTACCCAACCGCTGACAACCATCAATCAGACGGAAAGATAAGTCATGGATTTAACGGATGAGTTAAAGTTTTATAAATGTTGTGTTTGATGTCATAATATTATTATATTGAATTAGACCCGAATAATGGAATGTTTACAACGAAATGTTTAGTCAGATGTTAGAATATTTGTCGATGGTGTGAAAACACAGCACGGTTTCAAGTGTTCAAATCAATAATAATAAATGTTATTTTGAATTTACCAATATCATTTGCAATAATGATTGATTTATATTTCTGTAAATAAAAACTTTATTTATTTACATGGTTTAACGTGTCCGGTGAAATAAGGCAGTGTAAATAAAGCAGCAAATAACCAAATGCAATAACACTGCACCTACATAAAACTTTAGTCATTCAAACACAAAAATTTAGCATACATAGCAAACGCGAGTTCAACGATTTGCGAGAGTAGATTACATACAAAGTCAATGGAAAGACGTGATCAGACTATACTATGCCCCTCACTTCTAAAGGGGGCAGCTTTAGAGGAGGTTAGATCGCGAATGGGGAATGATCCAAAACACCCATGTGACATTTTTGAATATCTGAGAGCAGCTTTCAGAGAAAAGCGCAATGTATCTCAGCTATTGAAAACCTTCTATAGCTGTAAACGAATAGAAGGGAAGGAATATTCCTGCCTACTCCCATGCACTGTCACAGATTCTGAACTCTATTCAGAAACAATCAACAAAGGCAATGGCAAACGCAAGTATGGCAATTCGAGACTATTGAGGGCATTAGAGCCGCTAGCCTTAGGAGAGACCTTTGCCAGAGTCAACACTTATTGAAGTGAGAGATGGGGCTCTCATGTGGTTTTTGGAAGATCCCAAGCCACATGTCCCAAGATAATCAGCAATCAAACTGTTGTGTCTGAGACTGTTGAAGCATTCTGTGCTGCTATTGAACCTGAAACAAAAACAGTTAGTCTTTTATATATATATATATATATATATATATATATATATATATATATATATATATATATATATATATATATATATATTGTCACGGGGTGAAGAACCACTCGACAAGAGGTACGTGAAATCAAAAGCCCCGGAGGGTGGGTTTATTGAAAAGTGAAGGGTGCCTGGTGAAGTGTCCTGATCTGCTTTCCGCTGGTTGGTGCTCCCCGTGTGCTCTCCGTGCTCCTCTGTGCCAATCAAGGGGAAAGTGGGTGTCCAGACGTGCTCCAAAGGGTGTGGGCTGTCGGTCACTCGCTGCTTTCTGTGGGGATAGGAGAGAGGGGTTAGTCCAGCTTTGCGTTCTGGTTGAGAACCTCTTCTCAGTGCAACATGTGCTGCTTTTCAATGTGCTGGCTGATGGGGAGCAGCTGTGACCGATCAGCCGGTGACGAGGACGTGCAGGTGTTTTGGTTTGGTTTCCAGGGCGACGCTGATTCCTCTGGGAGTGCTCGTCACATCCCCCCCCCCCCTAAGCGTCGTTCTGGTCCTGCGAAGACATGTAGAAAGTAGGGGTGAGATTAGGGGAGGGTGGGGAATGACCCCTGACAGACCTGCATAAGCTGTCCAGATCCGGGAGAGGCCATCGGCGTTCGCGTTGGCGGCCCCAGCTCGATGGCGGACTTCGAAGTGGAAGTCCTGGAGCGCTAGGAACCAGCGAGTCACCCTGGCGTTGGTGTCCTTGGCGCGGGCCATCCACTGTAGGGGCGCGTGGTCGGTTACCAGGGTGAACTTGCGGCCCAGGAGGTAGTACCGGAGCTCCAGGACTGCCCACCTGATGGCCAGGGCTTCCTTCTCCACAGCGGCGTATTTCCTCTCGGCGGGGGACAGCTTCCTGCTGATGTAGATGATCGGATGCTCCTCACCTTCCTGAATTTGGGAGAGGACCGCTCCTAGTCCTGTGTCGGAAGCATCCGTCTGCAGCAGGAAGGGGCAGCTAAAATCCGGGGCGCGGAGTACCGGCGAGGACGTGAGTGCTGCTTTCACCTGGGAGAAGGCTTCTTCCGCCGACGGGGTCCAGCATACTTTCTCCGGCTGCCCCTTCCTGGTCAGGTCTGTCAGGGGGGCGGCTAAAGAGGAGAAGTTGGGGATAAAACAACGATAATAACCCGCCAACCCCAAGAAGGCTCGTACCTGGGTTTTTGTCTCCGGTCTTGGTGCGGCGTGGATGGCCTCAACTTTCTTGTCTTGCGGCCGGATGAGTCCTCGGCCGACTTGATAGCCCAGGTACTTGGCCTCCGAGAGGGCTAGGTGGCATTTTCGGGGGTTGGCGGTAAGTCCAGCCCGCCGGAGCTCCGAGAGCACCCTCCGCAGACGATCCAGATGTTCGTCCCACGCCTCGGAGTGGACCACGACGTCATCCAGGTAGGCGGCCGCGTAAGCTTGGTGAGGCCGCAGGAGGATGTCCATCATCCGCTGGAACGTCGCGGGGGCCCCATGTAGGCCGAAGGGAAGGGTCCGGTACTGCCAGTGGCCACTGGGGGTGGAGAAGGCGGTTTTCGGCTTGGCGGCCTCGGAGAGCGGTACCTGCCAATAGCCCTTGGTTAGGTCTAGGGTGCTGATATACCGGGCCCTTCCTAGCCGGTCCAGCAGTTCGTCCACCCGAGGCATGGGGTACCCGTCGAATTCAGAGACTTCGTTCAGGCGGCGGAAGTCGTTACAAAAGCGGAGGGTGCCATCCGGCTTTGGGACCATCACAATGGGGCTGGACCACGGACTCCGGGATGGTTCTATTACCCCCAACTTTAGCATCTGTTGGACCTCTTCCTCAATAGCCTGCCGACGAGCCTCCGGGACTCGGTAGGGCCGTTGCCTAACGACGACTCCTGGGGGCGTCCGGATATGGTGTTGAAGCACGTTGGTCTGCCCGGGCTGAGAGGAGAACACATCCTGGAACTGACTGACCAGGTGCTGCAGCTCCGTCTTCTGGGCAGCCGAAAGGTGGGGGTTGATATCCACAACCACGGGCTCGGTGAGGCTTAGGGCAGCTACTTGGTCCCGGGTCCCCACCCATTTCTTTAGGAGGTTGACGTGGTAGAGTTGCTCTGCCTGCCGTCGTCCCGGCTGTCTCAGGCGGTAAGTGACCGGTCCAACCCTCTCGACGACCGAGTAGGGCCCCTTCCAGGAGGCCAGAAATTTGCAGGCGGAGCTGGGGACCAGGACCATGACGCGGTCTCCCGGTTGGAACTCCCGTGGCTGGGCTGTCCGGTCATAATGACGTTGCTGCGCTTGTTGGGCCCTGGTGAGGTGTTCCCGGACTAACGGCATCACTCGGTCGATCCGTTCCCTCATTTGCCGGACATGTTCGATGACGGTACGATGCGGGGCCGGCTGCTGCTCCCACGCTTCCCGGGCCACGTCCAAGAGGCCCCGGGGTTGACGGCCAAACAGGAGCTCGAAGGGGGTGAAGCCAGTTGAGGCCTGGGGAACTTCGCGGATCCCGAAGAGCACGTAGGGGATCATGAGGTCCCAATCCCGCTTGTCCTCCGCCACCACACGTCTGAGCATTTGCTTGAGGGTCTGTTTAAATCTCTCTACGAGGCCATCAGTCTGGGGGTGATAAACAGTGGTCCTCAACTGCTTCACCCGCAGCAGCCGGCAGAGGTCAGACATTAGCCGGGACATAAAGGGGGTTCCCTGGTCAGTCAGGATCTCTGAGGGGAGGCCGACTCGGCTGGCCAGCAGAAACAGCTCCTGGGCGATGGACTTTGCGGTGGCCTTCCGCAGGGGGACTGCTTCTGGGTACCGGGTGGCATAGTCGACGATGACCAGGATGTGCTCATGCCCTCGGGCAGACTTCGGCAACGGCCCCACTATGTCCATTCCAATCCGCGCGAAGGGCACCTCGATGATAGGCAGCGGGATGAGCGGGCTGGGGGGAGGAGTCCGGGGCGACGTGGCCTGACAGGTCGGGCAGGCCTGGCAGAACCGCTTTACCTCGGCGTCCAGGCCCGGCCAATGGAAACGGTCGCGGATGCATTGGGCAGTATTGGCTGCCGCGAGGTGTCCTGCCATGGGGTGGGAATGGGCCAGCTCCAGAATGGTCTCGGTCTTGGCACGAGGCACAACTAGTAACTTTTTCTCCTCCCCCCTACGCTGGGCGACACAATACAGCAGGCCATTCTCTACGACAAAATGTGGGAGAGGGTGGGGCCGGGGGAGGACGTCCTCTCCATCCACGACTCGCACCTGGCTCCAACAGTGCTTGAGTCGGTCGTCCTCCCGCTGTTCCTTGGCGAAAGAGCCCCCTCCAGCGGCCTGTTGGTAGACATCATAAAACAGATTAGTAGATTGGGAGGGGGCCTCACCTTCTCTCCCACTGTCGGAGACGAGCAGGGCCGGTCGGCGGCGGGGTCCAGGCGGCCGCCTCGGTCTTCGACGGTTCCCCTTGGGGCTGGCAGGCTGGGTAGCGGCGGACAGCAGCTTCTCGAAGCCGGGCCAATCCCTTCCAAGCAGTACGGCCACCGGCAGGTCCTTCACCAGGCCTACCTCCACTGGCCAGGTGCCTTGGGGGGACGAAATGACCATTTCACGGGCCGGTACTTGACGAGTGTCTCCGTGCACACAGGTAATCGGTAGGAAGTTTTTCCGGCCGCTTCGCGGGGCGCACAGCCGCGCCTGGATGAGGGTGACCGCACTGCCTGAGTCCAACAGGGCCCGGAACAGTCTTCCATCCACCTTCACATCTGCTTCGGGGGCTCCCGCCGGCACCCGTTGGTGAAGGATGCAGCCTGCCAGCCAGGCTCGCGGAGGCGACGGTGGTTCGGCACTTGGCATGGGCTCATCTCGCGGTGGGGGAACCGTCGGCCTGCTGACGGGTCGCGCGGTGCCTTCGAGCGGGCGTCGCTCCTGGACCACCCTCCGGGGGAATGGCAGCAGCCGGTCCCCTGCCCCGCTGGGATGAACGGCATCCGCCAGCTCGATCGCCTCCACTAGTTCCCGGACGTCACGTGGGTCCCTCATGCCGACGGCCTGTCGGTGGGCGCGAGGTAGTGCGCGCAGGAGGCGATCGACCACCACTCGTTCCGCTACCTGTGTTGGTGTGGGGTTTCCTGCCAACAGCCAGTGCTGGGCGAGGCGGCTGAGTTCGGCTGCCTGGGCACGGGCTGGCACCCGGGGCTTGTATTCCCACTCGTGGAACTGCTGGGCGGCACTTACAGGGGAGAGGCCCAGCCTCGCCAGGATCTCTCGCTTCACTTCGACATAACTGTCGGCACTCGTCAGGGGGAGCGAGAAGTAAGCCCTCTGTGCTTCACCGGTGAGTAGGGGTGCCAGCGCACGTGCCCACTCGTCCTCTGGCCATCCCTCTCGGTGGGCAGTGTTTTCGAAGACCTGAAGGAAGGCTTCCACATCGTCATCGGCCGTCATCTTGGGCAACAGACGGGTGGCTTGTGCCCGAGGCTCAGGTAGCGGAACGCGCTGGGCCGCGGCCGCCCGGACGGCGGCGAGTTCATCCTCCGTCCTGCCCAGGCGAGTGGCGAGGTGTTCCGCTATTTGCTGCTGGCGGATGCTAACCTCAGTGAGGCGTTGTAAGACGTCCTCCATCGCGGGGCCGCGCGTGCCGCCTTCCGTGGTGCTGCTGACAGAAAGCAAAAATAAATTAGGAGTTGGGGCGGTGACCTTGTCGGTGATTCCTCACTGTTCTGCCCGCATTCTCCACCACTGTCACGGGGTGAAGAACCACTCGACAAGAGGTACGTGAAATCAAAAGCCCCGGAGGGTGGGTTTATTGAAAAGTGAAGGGTGCCTGGTGAAGTGTCCTGATCTGCTTTCCGCTGGTTGGTGCTCCCCGTGTGCTCTCCGTGCTCCTCTGTGCCAATCAAGGGGAAAGTGGGTGTCCAGACGTGCTCCAAAGGGTGTGGGCTGTCGGTCACTCGCTGCTTTCTGTGGGGATAGGAGAGAGGGGTTAGTCCAGCTTTGCGTTCTGGTTGAGAACCTCTTCTCAGTGCAACATGTGCTGCTTTTCAATGTGCTGGCTGATGGGGAGCAGCTGTGACCGATCAGCCGGTGACGAGGACGTGCAGGTGTTTTGGTTTGGTTTCCAGGGCGACGCTGATTCCTCTGGGAGTGCTCGTCACAATATATATATATATATATATATATATATAGTTGGTTTGAATATATTTGATAAGGCTTTTCATCATCTTTTCCATCTCCTTAATTCCTTTTGCATTTGTCTAATCCGATTCTGCTCACATGTGATTGGAGATGAGTAGCCTATTGTTTCCACTTTGATTTTAGTAAATTTACTTCTGTTTTTACTTTTTAGATAAAAGAGTAGTTTCAGTTTAATATGTTGCAGGCTCATTTATTGATAATAAATAGTTGTTTTTGAAGCTTCGGGTGCTTATTTGTCTCATGAGATTTGGCAACAGTGTCTGGATGGTGTTCTGAAACGTGTGGGGTTGCAGGTCTGCAGCTGGGTATTGTTGTCACTTCCTGATGAAACTCATAGAACAAAAGATCTTCAGCGAATGATGATCAAATGAGCTTGAGCTCCAGGTGCTTCATCGAGATAAACAACATCACTTATGTCAATATCTGATACCTGTTCTAAATGGCCATCAGCACGTGGATTTTCATCCTGTTTTTCACTAGTGTGAAAGGTAAGACGTTTCAGATGTAGTATTTTTTGTTCAGTTCTTTTAGTGAATGTGGTCACCATGTAAAACTGAGAAATGCTCAACTATCATGAGCTGTACAAACACAGTGAAGGGTTTTTAAACTGCGATAAATTTGTCTAACATGAAATTGTTACCAACATCTCGGAACAATTTATTGTAAATGTGAAATTTGCCACATTGAAGAGAGTAAAGAATGTTTCAAATGTCTGTATATTTTTAAGTAAATAAGCAGATGAAAATGCTTCTTTCTTTTTCTATAGCTGTAGTCAGGGCCGTAGCTGGGCTCTGCGAGGCCCTGGTGAATGTTGTACAGTGGGCCCTGTTTGAAATGGTTTAATTTGTATGTTCGTTTATTTTTATTTATTTGTGCTATTTACACAATGTTTAAGCTTTTTTAAAGTTTGTAGGTGTCAAGGTACACAAACCGAATAATTAAATGTAAAATAGCAAAGGATAGTCTTCAATGTAAAAGTGAAATATACAATCAAACCTACATTTATTCAGACACCTTAAACATTTCTCACATTACATACCTTTTTTTTTATTTGCTATCGCTTGTAAAATGGTTATAAAATATGACAAGAACTTAGAGTTAAACTGTGTCAAACTTTATAATGTCATAACTTTGATAGAAATGTATGTAATGGAATACAATCAATCAAAACTACAGACAACTGTTATGACAATATTTACACAACTATCAATACTTTGTTGACCAAATACCATGTAATTAATAAATATATTCATATAAGTCTGAATCATTTTTGGTTTGACCGTTAAAATTACAAAGTAATTCAGTCAAGAGCAGTGAGTGATTTTCATTTTCATTTTCTTGGATTAACATTACAGCAGCCAGTCGCTAAATTAGGCGCGGTCACTTTAAGAGACGAAGAACGCATCCAATATAATACACATCCCATTTTTTTCTTCAACGGTTTACTTTCACTTAAGAAATAACTGACAGTTTTTTTCGAGCATAATTTTCAAGGTGGATATTTTGACATATTTAGCATGTATTTGTCGGCACAAGAGCAAAAATAAGCAGATTCGGTGTTCAATTGTTTTGAGACGCCTTTCTCTGCGTGAGCCCAGAACACAGCGAGTACTGAATTGGGCTTTTTCACATCTTTTTGTTTGTTCAGACTTCGAGGAGAACTTCGCAGAAGAGAGCTCGGTTCAGTGTCGCTGTCCGTGATACGCGGCTCTCTCTCTCCACACCGAACACAGCGCCCTGGCTGTAGTTGTCACATTTTTTTAACCCAAATCAAACCTGTTTTCAGTGTGTGGACAGGCTGATGCACCTAAAAGTGTTCGAGTGATGGAGGGAGATGTCCTGCGTTTACATCCAGGAGTTCCTGAACTGAAGGAAGATGTTCAAATACTGTGGTCTTATGAGCGTGGCAATCTTAGCCATCGTATCGCTCAGAAATATCAAGGGAAAATTTATACCCATTATGATCAGAAATTCAGTGGCAGAGTACAGCTGGACCAAAAGACTGGAGTGCTAACCATCTCAAACATCAGGACCAATGAATCTGGACCGTTTGAAGCATTACTTGTTATTAACAGACAGATCTCGAAAAGAAAGTTCAGCGTTGATGTATATGGTAAGTTTCAGCTGTAATGAATACTAATATATGTAAAAAGTATTAGGCAACATTGGCCTATAAAATATGTGTTTCCTTTTATCCTCTATCAGCGGTCTCATCGGTCACTGTGCAACAGTCTACAGGTGAGCATTTCATTATTCACTGAGCTCATAAATATTCATTATTAGCTAATGTTTCAGACCAGGATGAGAGGGGTACAGATACATTTAGTGTCACCTGGTCCTGCTGTCTCCAGTCCATCAAAACCATCTGGAGACTCATAGCACATTGCTATTGAATGGATAGACGGAAGCCTTGCAAACTGATAAACAGACAGATACATTTACTGATTTGAGGCCATAAGTTACTTTTCCTTTGATTTGTCTACCAGGTACATCACATGCAAGCAACACCAGCTGCACCCATCCAACCAACAAAGGTATATATCTATATATATATATATAAAAAGTAACACCGGAAATAGCTTCCTGCCACAGTATCCTCTGTGCAGCTTCTGTCAGATGCGATTTCTTCAAGTTTTCCTTTCTCTTCGGAGTGTTACAAGTTCTTGGTAAAGATAAAGAAGATCTGTGAAGTTACAAAGACTAAAGTCTCAAACCCAAATAGATATTCTTTATAAAATTTAAGATTTGTCCACTTCCCCCTAAAACGCCTTGTTTAATTTTTTATATTTAAAGAATTAGCCAATAATGATTCAAAACGGGTTTTTAGCAGTGCTGAGTCGTGCTTGTTGTTTGTCTTTTCTCTGATCACAAATGCACACGTGGTTTCAGGGGCGGAGTGGGACCAAAAATCTACCGGGAAATTTCGTAAACCACCGGCCCTCGTGGTCAAAAAAAAAAAAAAATGCTAAAAAATATATACTACTAACGTCATAACCCTCGCAAAATTATTTTAAATATATTAAGAAAGCCATCGCTACTGGTCACGTGGTCTATGGTTAGACTGATTTGTTTAGATCCAGTGAAATTGCTACCTTGACAACGCCCACGTGAGAGGCGTTCACACCGCCGCTGACTTGAGCTTCCAAAGTTACCGGAAGTCATTCATTTTCAATGAAAGCTGGCTTCTCTCAGCTGCAAGGAGAGTCAAATTCCTTGACGTTGCGTTTTGAGTGACCAGAGCGTCAATACGAGAGTTGAAAGGGGCTCAACTTTATGGTAATAATGAGCTATGACGCGGTTCAGCGGCAAAACGCCAGCAACCAATCGGAATATAGACGTCCTTCGCGCTGGCTGATTCCGCAGAAACATACGATGTCAACTTTCGTTCCTACCAAAACATTAGTTCTGAGAAAATGGAGGAGAAGCTGATCATCGCCGTTTCTGGGTTGGGTTTCCTATCATTATCGGATTAATTGCACAGTTTAACCATCATAGTCCCATAAAAAACCCAAAGTCATGTTTTGTGAATGATTTAGTTAATCATTACTAATCACTTGTAAATTACTTGTAACGGAATTTTCAAAACACACATAAAATGTGAGCATATCACTTGCTAATCATTTATGAATGTTTTTGTAAATTATATAGTTTATCATAAACTAACCACTTATAAATTACTTACAACTGAACTTTTATTATAAAGTGTTACTGATTATTAATTGGCGTTGGCGACGTCATTATAGTATGAATATATATATAATACACACACCACTGTCTACCTACCACTAATTAAATTAGTCATTATTATTAGCCTACCAACATTTACTAGCTTGTGCTAGTTCACGGGCGGCTAGCAATAACGTACGTTAATGCTTGAGCGGCGCCACTGTTTTTTCTGTCAATTCACCTGTTGACGCCTGATTTCGGAATAAATCCGTAATTTTTGAGCACTTTGATGCATTCTCCTCCAGCATCCGCTTCTTCTTCATTCTGGCCTTTTCGGCCCCTCCTTTGTCCTTTCTCTTCTTGCCTTCCATGGGGGTATCGTTAAATGTTATGCAACCACGCTAATCCTTCCTGACTGTCAATTTTTTTTTTCTAGAATTTGCGCGCTTTCTCTCTCTCTGTCTCTAGTCTGGCGTGTGCCATTTTTGGGTCATGCCATTAGACGAGGGGGCAGGGGGCGCTCATTATCTCCCTACATTTCTGTAAACAGACTTGACCTGCAATCGGTTCATTGGATAAACGAATTCCCCATTCCCAGGAGGCTTTACTCCATTCTATGTTATTTTAAGAACAAACAAATGAATTAAATACTCGTTTTTTGTTTGTTTTTTTGTGACCATGAAAGTTCTGTATGAAGAATATGACGGGGGAGATGAGATGAGTGTGCAGGGGGGTAACTATGACTGAGAAATACAGTGCCGGCCGCCACGCTCCCGCTCCCGCCACTCTCACGGCCGTTATGAATAATTTATAATGGAAAATCCCGATCGTCCTTATTAGTGAGACTTAGAAG
Source organism: Carassius gibelio (assembly GCF_023724105.1). Lineage (NCBI taxonomy): Eukaryota > Metazoa > Chordata > Actinopteri > Cypriniformes > Cyprinidae > Carassius > Carassius gibelio. The sequence goes on from NC_068393.1 coordinate 19,228,942, forward strand.
GACTGTATATTGAGTTATATCGCCGAGACTTATTTTGTGTGGTGATCACTCTCGGGTGCCGGTCAGGACACAGGAACCAGACCAATTGCTGAATTTAGGTTATTTAATGAACAGTTGAGTAGGCATGGGCAAACAATCTAGCAGTTGTCTTTATAACATATCCGTCTCTGTGTATGTGTGGTTCTGGAATTAAAGAAATAACAAAAAATAAATAACATATAAATGTAGTATCCATATACATACATTCAATAACTAAACAGTAACTAAACTGTAATGTGTGTAATTACAAGCATCGTCACAGAAATAATGATTGCCATTAAACACAGTGTGATATCGTCCATATAAATCACCACCACATGTATTGAGTTGAAGTTAATACTTTACTTTTTGTTTGCAGCAGTTACAGCAACAGACATCAAACACTGCCTCCACCTGGCACCTCTTCTTCCACCCCATTCGTGCCAAGATAGAACCCAACAACTTAGATATACAGATGACACCTAGTGGTTACTCCAGGATACTACATCCCCTCCTCCTTAAGCTATCAATTGTCAATTGTTATTTTTTTTTTTCAATACTATTACCACCAATATCACCAACTAAATATTTATAACATTATTTACAAATATAACACTGTATACAATCACATTCTTTTTTTTTTTTTACAAACACGTTAACAACTACCAGTTAGATTGCATTGATTGTCTTTTACTGACTTGACTTATGTAACATAGTCTTTCAAGTAAGCTGGAGATTGTCTCTCTCTTGCAGACCTTCTCAGATTCGTAGGTTGGTTAATTTCTTTTTCTACAACAGCCAATTCTAGCGATTGTTCTTTCTCAAGGGCAGACATCTCCTGATCTGCAGGTGTTTTGACAACATCCGCACAAGGCAATGCAGAAGTGTCACCATCCTGTTCACTCTCTGCGGGTAGTATAATCTCCAGCATCTCATCTGTACTACGATTTCTTATTTGATCCACATGTCTTTTCACTGTTTGTCCATGCCCCAGAGCAGTCTTATATGAAAGAGGTCCTGTACAACCTTCCACCACTGCAGGAATCCATTTAGGTCCACCAGCATAGTTCCTCACGTACACTGAATCTCCAACTTCAAAACTTCGAAGTTTGCAACTGTTGTCATGGCCTTCTTTTTGTTTCTGCTGTTTTTTCAAAACTTTGAACTTCACATCAGGAATAAGTAAGTCAAATGCGGATCTCAACTTCCGTGACATTAGCATTTGAGCAGGTGATAACCCAGTTGTTGCATGGGGAGTGATTCTATAATTAAATAAGAATCTTGCTACTCTTGTCTCCACAGTGTCACCTTTCATCTTTTTCATCCCCTCCTTGAAAGTTTGAACAGCACGTTCCCCTAGGCCGTTTGAAGAAGGATGATACGGAGCTGAAGTTACATGTTGAATACCATTTCTCTCCATGAAAGTTTCAAACTCATTACTGGTAAAACATGTTCCATTGTCTGATACTAACATTTTAGGTAATCCATGTGTACTGAAACACATTCTCAATTTCTCAATTGTAATTTGGGAAGTGGCCTGCATCACAGGATAAACTTCCATCCACTTAGAATGAGAATCTACCAGAATTAGGAACATTCTTCCTAAAAAGGGCCCTGCGTAGTCTACATGAAGTCTTTCCCAGGGTGAGCCTGGCCACTCCCACGGGTGCAAAGGAGCTTGAGCAGGTGCCTTTCTGAAACTTTGACACACCTCACATTTCTGAACCACTCTCTCTACATCCTGGTCCATTCCAGGCCACCACATGTATGATCGGGCAGATCCTTTCATTCTGGACATGCCGGAATGAGTCTGATGTAACGGTTTCAAAACAGCCCCTCGACCTTGCGATGGTATGACGATTCTCGCTCCCCAAGTCACACATCCATCTTTTACACTGAGAGCATCTCTCCTGTGATGGTACGGTAACACATGTGGCTCTACTTTCTCAGGCCAACCCTTTTAGAGGTACTCATGTACCATTGAGAGTGTTATGTCGTGTGATGTCCACTTCCGAACCTGTGCTGCACTCACAGGCGAACAGACCATTAAATCCATCATCAGCACTTGATCATTAGTGTCATCAGGTTCTCCCTCACCTGGCACTGGAAGTCTACTCAGCGCATCAGCATTTTGGTGGTACTTTCCTGGCTTGTAAACAATGTTATACTGATATGCTTGTAACATCACAGCCCACCTTTGCACTCTGGGTGAACCCATTTGAGGAACTGCTTTTGTTTCATTAAACAAATGGATCAAAGGCTTATGATCAGTGCAAATTGTAAATGCACGACCATACAAATACTTGTGGAATCTATGGATGCCAAAAATCACAGCCAAGCCTTCTTTGTCCAGTTGTGAATAACGTTTCTCCGCTGGCGTTAATGTCCGAGACATGAACCCAAGAGGTTTCTCCACCCTTTCTCCTTTTATACGCTGCGAGAGCACTGCACCAACCCCATAGGGTGAAGCATCACAAGCCAAAGTTAGTTCTGAATCTGATGAATAATGAGCTAGCACCTCTGCTGATTTTAGTAGAGCTTTAGATTTTATAAAAGCTTCTTACTGTTGCTTTTTCCACATCCACTGAACATCTTTTCTCAGCAGCAGATGTAGGGGGGGCCAGCAGCGTTGCCAGATTTGGCAGGAACTTGTTATAATAGTTAAGCAGTCCCAGGTATGCTTTAAGCTCTGTGACATTCCTTGGTTCTGGTGCTTCTTCAATGGCTTTCACTTTACTTCCCAAAGGATGTAGACCCTGTGCATCTACTCTGTGGCCTAAATATTCCACCACATCTGCCAGGAACACACATTTTACTCTTTTCAGTCGCAAACCAGCTTCTTCCAGTCTCGACAGCACTTCA